>NW_020708130.1:0-4388 GCF_002925995.2 Terrapene triunguis
GCACAGGCCTGTCAGAAAGCACGGGACCCAGCGCCGAGGACATCACGGTGACAATGGGTCATGTGGATGTTGTGGAACGGCGATTCTGGGCCCGGGAAACAAGCACGGACTGGTGGGACCGCATAGTGCTGCAGGTCTGGGATGAATCACAGTGGCTGCGAAACTTTCGCATGCGGAAGGGGACTTTCATGGAACTTTGTGAGTTGCTGTCCCCTGCCCTGAAGCGCAATGACACCCGGATGCGAGCAGCCCTGACTGTCCAGAAGCGAGTGGCCATAGCCCTCTGGAAGCTTGCAACGCCGGACAGCTACCGGTCAGTCGCGAACCACTTTGGCGTGGGCAAATCTACCGTGGGGGTTGTTGTGATGCAAGTAGCCAACGCAATCGTTGAGGTACTGCTCTCAAAGGTAGTGACCCTGGGAAACGCGCAGGCCATCATAGATGGCTTCGCCGCGATGGGATTCCCAAACTGCGGTGGGGCTATAGATGGAACTCACATCCCTATCCTGGGACCGGACCACCAGGCCAGCCAGTACATTAACAGAAAGGGCTACTTTTCAATGGTGCTGCAAGCACTGGTGGACCATCGGGGACGTTTTACAAACATCAACGTCGGATGGCTGGGCAAGGTTCATGACGCTCGCGTGTTCAGGAACTCTGGTCTGTTTAGACGGCTGCAGGAAGGTATTTACTTCCCGGACCACAAGATAACTGTTGGGGATGTGGAGATGCCTACAGTGATCCTCGGGGACCCAGCCTACCCGCTAATGCCCTGGCTCATGAAGCCCTATACTGGCGCCCTGGACACTGAAAAAGAACTCTTCAACTACCGGCTGAGCAAGTGCAGAATGGTGGTGGAGTGTGCTTTTGGCCGTCTCAAGGGGAGATGGAGAAGCTTACTGACTTGCTGTGATCTCAGCGAAACCAATATCCCCATTGTTATAGCAGCTTGCTGTGTGCTCCACAATCTCTGTGAGAGCAAGGGGGAGACCTTTATGGCGGGGTGGGAGGTTGAGGCAAATAGCCTGGCTTCTGATTACGCCCAGCCAGACAGCCGGGCGATTAGAAGAGCCCAGCGGGACGCGCTGTGCATCCGGGAGGCTCTGAAAGCTAGGTTCCTGAGTGAGCAGGGTAACCTGTGACTTTTAAGTTTGTGTACAGAGAAGCTGAACCTGCCCCCGTTTCTTTACCCAGTCAATGTTGACTATCCTCTCCAGTTACATACCCCCTTCACCCCCTTCCAACACACCTTTAAAAATAAAATGACTTCTATTTTGTTAATGGACACCGTTTTCTTTATTACTGTTTTCGCGGGAATGTTTTAAACCTGGGACGCAGACTGTGGTGGGGAGCGGGTGTAGTGTACTGATGCAAATGACGCTTCTAAACTGCAGGAATGACAGGCTCCGCAGTGGTGGACTGGTTGTTTCAACGGAGCCTGCCAGCCCTCCTGATGGGGACTGCGTGTATGTGGTGGCTCTGTGACTTTGTGGCAGGGGGAGGAGGGTTACAGATCCCCTGCAGCGTGGCTCTGTGATCCAGGATAAGGGCCGCTGCATAAGATCTGTAACTGCCCTCCCCCGCCACAAAGTCACAGAGCAACCCCCCACCCCCCCACAGAACATGAAAACCACCTCCCAGACTGACCAGGGTAACTAGTGACTGCACTGTGTGTGTGCCCTGCTGCTGTCCTGTCCAATTACCAACCCTCCTACCCCCCTTCAGACAGACTCTCCTCTAAAGAACATGATGGAAACAGTAATGAACAGAAACGTATTTTTTATTAACAACCACACATGAAACTGGGGGGTGAAACTTGGACGGGGGCTTGGGTGAGGTGGGAAGGAAAGGACTTTTCAAATTTTGGGGAATGAGAGCCTTCTGGTGCTTGAGCAGTCGGCAGGGGTGGAGTGACAGTTTTCACGGACTCTGCCGCCCCTCCTTCTTTGGACTTTGGGTGAGGGGGGTATGGGACTTGGTGGCGGGGGAGGGCGGTTACTGATAGACTGCAGTGGGGCTCTGTCCTCCTGCCTCCGTTCCTGCAGAACATCAACAAGGCGCCGGAGCGTGTCCGTTTGCTCCCTCATAAGTCCAAGCAGCATTTGAGTCGCTTGCTGGTCTTCCTGCGGCCACCTCTCCTCACGTTCCATGTGTGTCCGGTGCATTTGGGACAAGTTCTCCCTCCACTGGGTCTGCTGTGCTGCCTGGGATCGGGAGCAGCCCATTAGTTCTGAGAACATGTCCTCCCGCGTCCTCTTCTTCCTCCGCCTAATCTGCGCTAGCCTCTGGGTGTGTGATGCCAGGCTGGGTTGGGAGACAGTCGCAGATGTGGCTGTGGGAATGGGAAAAAGGGAGTGAATTCCTCAGAAAGATAAATGTAGTTGTGAACAAAGAACATAGTCTTTCTCTGTGAACAAGACCATGCACTGTACCTATCACATGCGCACTCAGGACAAGGTCGAATTTTCGGCCCTCGCATTCAGTGCCTGGGGTCTTGCACTGCCGATTTGAGAAGCGGGGCAGGACACCGGAATTTGTGTAGCAGGCTGACATGGTAAGCCGTAGACTTGTGGCTGCTTAAAACTTTGATAGTAGCACTGGCCTCCTTTCACATTGAAAGCAATGCTAGTCCCTGCTGCCAGCAATCCGGCCAGCATCAACTCTGCCCCTGTCCCACCCCCTCGCGGCTGTCCCAGGGAAAGATCCCTGTATGCCACCCCTCTCCCGCCTCCACCGCGTGGCTGTAAACCGGCGGTTACAGTTCTGTAAAGGAACGGGCAAGCAGTCCCAATACTAACATTCCCCTACCTAATTCAAAGCAGGTCACCATGAGCGGCCTCACCCTGATGAGGATTTCAGACAGAGATAAAGAAAGAATGCTCCGGGAAAGCCTGCAAAGACCAGGGCCGTATGCCGCCATGCTCTGCAGGGCAATGATCCCGGAGTACCTGATGGTCTCCTGGCGCGGAAACGTTTCATACCACGGAGGACCCAATAAGGCCGCTCTCCCCAGGAACCTGATGCAAAGGCTTTCCAATTACCTCCAGGAGAGCTTCGTGGAGATGTCCCAGGAGGATTTCTGCTCTATCCCCAGACATGTAGACCGCATTTTACTGTAGCTGCAGTGGCAGGGACTAAACAGTAGAGCGGCTTGGGCAGAACAATCATGCAAAACCGGACATTGTTAGATTTGTTTTTAATAGTTGCAGTGCCAGGGACTGAAACGTTAAGCGCCTAGGGCAAACTAATCATGAGAAACCCATTGTTGGTATTGTTAAAATTCCTGTTCTGTTAAAAATAAATGTTTAGAGGTTTAAAACACTTACTGGCTGATCATTCCCCTGATTCTGTGTCCTGGTTAACGGCTGGGGACGGGTGGTGGGGGATCTCTGTGAGGGTGATGAAGAGATCCTGGCTGTCGGGGAAATCAGCGTTGCAAGCGCTGTCGACTGCCTCGTCCTCCTCATCTCCTTCCTCATCTTCCCCGTCCGCTAACATGTCCGAGGAACCGGCCGTGGACAATATCCCATCCTCAGAGTCGACGGTCACTGGTGGGGTAGTGGTGGCGGCCGCACCAAGGATGGAATGCAGTGCCTCGTAGAAACGGGATGTCTGGGGCTGGGCTCCGGAGCGTCCATTTGCCTCTTTGGTCTTCTGGTAGCCTTGTCTCAGCTCCTTGATTTTCACGCGGCACTGCGTTGCATCCCGGCTGTATCCTCTCTCTGCCATGGCTTTAGAGATCTTCTCATAGATCTTTGCATTCCGTCTTTTGGAGCGCAGCTCGGAAAGCACGGACTCATCTCCCCACACAGCGATGAGATCCATGACTGCTCGATCAGTCCATGCTGGGGCCCTCTTTCTAGTCTGCGATTGCACGGCCATCTCTGCTGGAGAGCTCTGCATCGTTGCCAGTGCTGCTGAGCCTAAGTGACAACCCTTACTTAGAGCTTGTCTACATTAAGGCCTGGTCTACACTAGGCGTTTATGTCGAATTTAGCGCCGTTACATCGAATAAACCCTGCACCCGTCCACACCACGATGCTATTTAGTTCGATATAGAGGTCTCTTAAATTCGACTTCTGTACTCCTCCCCAACGAGGGGAGTAGCGCTAAATTCGACATGGCCATATCGAATTAGGCTAGGTGTGGATGGAAATCGACGCTAATAGCTCCGGGAGCTATCCCACAGTGCACCACTCTGTTGACGCTCTGGACAGCAGTCCGAGCTCGGATGCTCTGACCAGCCACACAGGAAAAGCCCCGGGAAAATTTGAATTCCTTTTCCTGTCTGGGCAGTTTGAATCTCATTTCCTGTTTGGACATCGTGGCGAGCTCAGTCCTCGTGATGTCCTCGGCGCTGGGTCCCGTGCTTTCTGACAGGCCTGTGC
>NW_020708131.1:0-4309 GCF_002925995.2 Terrapene triunguis
GCACAGGCCTGTCAGAAAGCACGGGACCCAGCGCCGAGGACATCACGAGGACTGAGCTCGCCACGATGTCCAAACAGGAAATGAGATTCAAACTGCCCAGACAGGAAAAGGAATTCAAATTTTCCCGGGGCTTTTCCTGTGTGGCTGGTCAGAGCATCCGAGCTCGGACTGCTGTCCAGAGCGTCAACAGAGTGGTGCACTGTGGGATAGCTCCCGGAGCTATTAGCGTCGATTTCCATCCACACCTAGCCTAATTCGATATGGCCATGTCGAATTTAGCGCTACTCCCCTCGTTGGGGAGGAGTACAGAAGTCGAATTTAAGAGACCTCTATATCGAACTAAATAGCATCGTGGTGTGGACGGGTGCAGGGTTTATTCGATGTAACGGCGCTAAATTCGACATAAACGCCTAGTGTAGACCAGGCCTTAATGTAGACAAGCTCTAAGTAAGGGTTGTCACTTAGGCTCAGCAGCACTGGCAACGATGCAGAGCTCTCCAGCAGAGATGGCCGTGCAATCGCAGACTAGAAAGAGGGCCCCAGCATGGACTGATCGAGCAGTCATGGATCTCATCGCTGTGTGGGGAGATGAGTCCGTGCTTTCCGAGCTGCGCTCCAAAAGACGGAATGCAAAGATCTATGAGAAGATCTCTAAAGCCATGGCAGAGAGAGGATACAGCCGGGATGCAACGCAGTGCCGCGTGAAAATCAAGGAGCTGAGACAAGGCTACCAGAAGACCAAAGAGGCAAATGGACGCTCCGGAGCCCAGCCCCAGACATCCCGTTTCTACGAGGCACTGCATTCCATCCTTGGTGCGGCCGCCACCACTACCCCACCAGTGACCGTCGACTCTGAGGATGGGATATTGTCCACGGCCGGTTCCTCGGACATGTTAGCGGACGGGGAAGATGAGGAAGGAGATGAGGAGGACGAGGCAGTCGACAGCGCTTGCAACGCTGATTTCCCCGACAGCCAGGATCTCTTCATCACCCTCACAGAGATCCCCCACCACCCGTCCCCAGCCGTTAACCAGGACACAGAATCAGGGGAATGATCAGCCAGTAAGTGTTTTAAACCTCTAAACATTTATTTTTAACAGAACAGGAATTTTAACAATACCAACAATGGGTTTCTCATGATTAGTTTGCCCTAGGCGCTTAACGTTTCAGTCCCTGGCACTGCAACTATTAAAAACAAATCTAACAATGTCCGGTTTTGCATGATTGTTCTGCCCAAGCCGCTCTACTGTTTAGTCCCTGCCACTGCAGCTACAGTAAAATGCGGTCTACATGTCCGGGGATAGAGCAGAAATCCTCCTGGGACATCTCCACGAAGCTCTCCTGGAGGTAATTGGAAAGCCTTTGCATCAGGTTCCTGGGGAGAGCGGCCTTATTGGGTCCTCCGTGGTATGAAACGTTTCCGCGCCAGGAGACCATCAGGTACTCCGGGATCATTGCCCTGCAGAGCATGGCGGCATACGGCCCTGGTCTTTGCAGGCTTTCCCGGAGCATTCTTTCTTTATCTCTGTCTGAAATCCTCATCAGGGTGAGGCCGCTCATGGTGACCTGCTTTGAATTAGGTAGGGGAATGTTAGTATTGGGACTGCTTGCCCGTTCCTTTACAGAACTGTAACCGCCGGTTTACAGCCACGCGGTGGAGGCGGGAGAGGGGTGGCATACAGGGATCTTTCCCTGGGACAGCCGCGAGGGGGTGGGACAGGGGCAGAGTTGATGCTGGCCGGATTGCTGGCAGCAGGGACTAGCATTGCTTTCAATGTGAAAGGAGGCCAGTGCTACTATCAAAGTTTTAAGCAGCCACAAGTCTACGGCTTACCATGTCAGCCTGCTACACAAATTCCGGTGTCCTGCCCCGCTTCTCAAATCGGCAGTGCAAGACCCCAGGCACTGAATGCGAGGGCCGAAAATTCGACCTTGTCCTGAGTGCGCATGTGATAGGTACAGTGCATGGTCTTGTTCACAGAGAAAGACTATGTTCTTTGTTCACAACTACATTTATCTTTCTGAGGAATTCACTCCCTTTTTCCCATTCCCACAGCCACATCTGCGACTGTCTCCCAACCCAGCCTGGCATCACACACCCAGAGGCTAGCGCAGATTAGGCGGAGGAAGAAGAGGACGCGGGAGGACATGTTCTCAGAACTAATGGGCTGCTCCCGATCCCAGGCAGCACAGCAGACCCAGTGGAGGGAGAACTTGTCCCAAATGCACCGGACACACATGGAACGTGAGGAGAGGTGGCCGCAGGAAGACCAGCAAGCGACTCAAATGCTGCTTGGACTTATGAGGGAGCAAACGGACACGCTCCGGCGCCTTGTTGATGTTCTGCAGGAACGGAGGCAGGAGGACAGAGCCCCACTGCAGTCTATCAGTAACCGCCCTCCCCCGCCACCAAGTCCCATACCCCCCTCACCCAAAGTCCAAAGAAGGAGGGGCGGCAGAGTCCGTGAAAACTGTCACTCCACCCCTGCCGACTGCTCAAGCACCAGAAGGCTCTCATTCCCCAAAATTTGAAAAGTCCTTTCCTTCCCACCTCACCCAAGCCCCCGTCCAAGTTTCACCCCCCAGTTTCATGTGTGGTTGTTAATAAAAAATACGTTTCTGTTCATTACTGTTTCCATCATGTTCTTTAGAGGAGAGTCTGTCTGAAGGGGGGTAGGAGGGTTGGTAATTGGACAGGACAGCAGCAGGGCACACACACAGTGCAGTCACTAGTTACCCTGGTCAGTCTGGGAGGTGGTTTTCATGTTCTGTGGGGGGGTGGGGGGTTGCTCTGTGACTTTGTGGCGGGGGAGGGCAGTTACAGATCTTATGCAGCGGCCCTTATCCTGGATCACAGAGCCACGCTGCAGGGGATCTGTAACCCTCCTCCCCCTGCCACAAAGTCACAGAGCCACCACATACACGCAGTCCCCATCAGGAGGGCTGGCAGGCTCCGTTGAAACAACCAGTCCACCACTGCGGAGCCTGTCATTCCTGCAGTTTAGAAGCGTCATTTGCATCAGTACACTACACCCGCTCCCCACCACAGTCTGCGTCCCAGGTTTAAAACATTCCCGCGAAAACAGTAATAAAGAAAACGGTGTCCATTAACAAAATAGAAGTCATTTTATTTTTAAAGGTGTGTTGGAAGGGGGTGAAGGGGGTATGTAACTGGAGAGGATAGTCAACATTGACTGGGTAAAGAAACGGGGGCAGGTTCAGCTTCTCTGTACACAAACTTAAAAGTCACAGGTTACCCTGCTCACTCAGGAACCTAGCTTTCAGAGCCTCCCGGATGCACAGCGCGTCCCGCTGGGCTCTTCTAATCGCCCGGCTGTCTGGCTGGGCGTAATCAGAAGCCAGGCTATTTGCCTCAACCTCCCACCCCGCCATAAAGGTCTCCCCCTTGCTCTCACAGAGATTGTGGAGCACACAGCAAGCTGCTATAACAATGGGGATATTGGTTTCGCTGAGATCACAGCAAGTCAGTAAGCTTCTCCATCTCCCCTTGAGACGGCCAAAAGCACACTCCACCACCATTCTGCACTTGCTCAGCCGGTAGTTGAAGAGTTCTTTTTCAGTGTCCAGGGCGCCAGTATAGGGCTTCATGAGCCAGGGCATTAGCGGGTAGGCTGGGTCCCCGAGGATCACTGTAGGCATCTCCACATCCCCAACAGTTATCTTGTGGTCCGGGAAGTAAATACCTTCCTGCAGCCGTCTAAACAGACCAGAGTTCCTGAACACGCGAGCGTCATGAACCTTGCCCAGCCATCCGACGTTGATGTTTGTAAAACGTCCCCGATGGTCCACCAGTGCTTGCAGCACCATTGAAAAGTAGCCCTTTCTGTTAATGTACTGGCTGGCCTGGTGGTCCGGTCCCAGGATAGGGATGTGAGTTCCATCTATAGCCCCACCGCAGTTTGGGAATCCCATCGCGGCGAAGCCATCTATGATGGCCTGCGCGTTTCCCAGGGTCACTACCTTTGAGAGCAGTACCTCAACGATTGCGTTGGCTACTTGCATCACAACAACCCCCACGGTAGATTTGCCCACGCCAAAGTGGTTCGCGACTGACCGGTAGCTGTCCGGCGTTGCAAGCTTCCAGAGGGCTATGGCCACTCGCTTCTGGACAGTCAGGGCTGCTCGCATCCGGGTGTCATTGCGCTTCAGGGCAGGGGACAGCAACTCACAAAGTTCCATGAAAGTCCCCTTCCGCATGCGAAAGTTTCGCAGCCACTGTGATTCATCCCAGACCTGCAGCACTATGCGGTCCCACCAGTCCGTGCTTGTTTCCCGGGCCCAGAATCGC
>NW_020708132.1:0-2102 GCF_002925995.2 Terrapene triunguis
TTCGATTTAAGAGAAATCGAACTACTCTCATAGTGTAGACATACCCTTAAATAACCTCAAGAGGGTGCACTTAACTTAATTTTATGTCTTGCATAATTTAACAGACTTGTGTGTTTTTATAACACCATGTAACACAGTAGAAAAGAGAAGTAAGAACTACTGTAGAAAGTGAAACTGACAACAAACCACCTTGTTTGTTAATGTTTTTTTAAAATGTAGGCCTTTCCTCCATAAGTCTACAAATCAGAGTTAGGAAAATTTGTCAGCAAGCAAGCTTTATTATATTTATAGTCAAGGTGTCCAGGAGTATGAAGCCTCATGAACAACTATGTATTCTGTATACAGTACCAATTCTAATAACACAATGCATGGACTAGCTTCATGTTAGAGGAGAAGGATGAGCTAGTGTTAGTTACTTGGCTCAGTGTTTCCAGAGAAGGGCTCCCTGTCCCCCTCTCCCAGGTGGGAGATGTGTGTTTGGTAGCTTGGTACTTGGAAGAAGTGGGCTCAGTTACCTGCCCCATTACAGACTTCCTGTGTGAGCTACAGCAAGTCACTAGTATACACTGAAAAGTTTTGCAGCTTTTTTAGTTAAAGTGGCCAACTCTCCCTCTCCAGCATGGTTGCAGTTATACCGGTATAAAAGTGCTTATGCCAGCATAGCTTATTCTAAAGAGACATGTGAGTTTCCATTACATAAAGCTCTTTGTAGCATATTTGTAGTTTGCTTTACTGGATATCAGATAATTTAGTAGTAGTTAATTAATTATATGTAGGGCTGCATGTCTATCATGGAGGTCACCGATTCTGTTACTTTCTGCGACCTCCGTGACTTCTGAAGGGGGCCAGTGTGACTGACCCTAGGGCAGCCCAAGCAGCTGGCTCCAGGCCAGCCACACCAGCTGCTGCTGGAACGGCCTTGGGGACAGCCACACCAGCCACTGCTCTGGCGGCCCCCAGTAGTGGTCCTGGTTGGTCAGAGCAGATGTGCCCTAGGCAGTGGTCCCTGGGCGGTTGCCCAGAGCAGCTGCGGCTCTAGGCAGTGGTCCCCAGGCGGCTGGCCGGAGCAGCTGCAGTCCGTGGCCCTGGGCAATGGTCCCTGTCCGGCCGGAGCAGCCACGGTCCACAGGCCGGAGCAGCCACGGTCCGCAGCCCCGGGCAGTGGTCCCTGGCCAGAGCAACCGCAGCCACGGCCTACCATAGCAGCCACGGCTCTGGGCAGTGGTCCCTCGACGGCGCAGCTGCAGTCTGCGGCCCCAGGCAGCAGTCCCTGGAGCAGCCATGGTCCGCAGCCCCAAGTAGTGGTCCCCTGGCAGCCAGCCGGAGCCACTGCAGTCCACTGGCCCCTGGCAGCTGGTGTTGCTGGCCCCGGGTCCCCTCCCCAGCAACGCCTCCCCCCCCCAGCAGCGCCCCCCCCCCCATTTCTCCCTCCAGCAGCACTCTCCCCCTCTCCCTCCGGACGCCACCACAGGTCATGGCAGTGAATTTTTGTTTATTGCCCATGACCTGTTCATGACTTTTACTAAAATTACCCGTGACTAAATCGTAGCCTTAATTATATGAGCTTCAGTGATGGTATCTGCAGCCCTTCTCTTCCTAAGTTCCCATTTCATAGCTGCGCTGGGTACTTAGGTTTATTGGTAGCACCTGAATTCAGGCATAATGCAGCCAATGTGTTTTTGTATTACAAAATAAAGACCCTGAGCCTGATCTCAGTTATACTGGTTTTGGTCTGTTGTAATTCCCTTCACTTCAGTAGATTCATTCCTGATTTTCACTGATATGAATGAGAGCAGAATCAGGCCTATTTAAGAAAAGAAACCTTTAACTTTCCATTAAAAGTACAAAAACCCCTCTCTCTCAATGGAGGACTTCTACTCACTCCTCCCTCAAGTCACCCATCATGATAACCTTTGGCCAACGAAGGCTGGATGTTACCATTTCAGAGCCCATGAATGCAGCTCTCAGCTTTTTCAGGTAACAGTGTCTCTGGGTATGTCTACACTACGAGGGTAGTTCGATTTCACTTAAATCGAATATGTGGAATCGATATTACAAAGTCGAACGTGTGTGTCCACACTAAGGACAGTAATTCGACTTTG
>NW_020708133.1:0-2057 GCF_002925995.2 Terrapene triunguis
CAGAGACACTGTTACCTGAAAAAGCTGAGAGCTGCATTCATGGGCTCTGAAATGGTAACATCCAGCCTTCGTTGGCCAAAGGTTATCATGATGGGTGACTTGAGGGAGGAGTGAGTAGAAGTCCTCCACTGAGAGAGAGGGGTTTTTGTACTTTTAATGGAAAGTTAAAGGTTTCTTTTCTTAAATAGGCCTGATTCTGCTCTCATTCATATCAGTGAAAATCAGGAATGAATCTACTGAAGTGAAGGGAATTACAACAGACCAAAACCAGTATAACTGAGATCAGGCTCAGGGTCTTTATTTTGTAATACAAAAACACATTGGCTGCATTATGCCTGAATTCAGGTGCTACCAATAAACCTAAGTACCCAGCGCAGCTATGAAATGGGAACTTAGGAAGAGAAGGGCTGCAGATACCATCACTGAAGCTCATATAATTAAGGCTACGATTTAGTCACGGGTAATTTTAGTAAAAGTCATGAACAGGTCATGGGCAATAAACAAAGATTCACTGCCATGACCTGTGGTAGCGTCCGGAGGGAGAGGGGGAGAGTGCTGCTGGAGGGAGAAATGGGGGGGGGGGCGCTGCTGGGGGGGGGAGGCGTTGCTGGGGAGGGGACCCGGGGCCAGCAACACCAGCTGCCAGGGGCCAGTGGACTGCAGTGGCTCCGGCTGGCTGCCAGGGGACCACTACTTGGGGCTGCGGACCATGGCTGCTCCAGGGACTGCTGCCTGGGGCCGCAGACTGCAGCTGCGCCGTCGAGGGACCACTGCCCAGAGCCGTGGCTGCTATGGTAGGCCGTGGCTGCGGTTGCTCTGGCCAGGGACCACTGCCCGGGGCTGCGGACCGTGGCTGCTCCGGCCTGTGGACCGTGGCTGCTCCGGCCGGACAGGGACCATTGCCCAGGGCCACGGACTGCAGCTGCTCCGGCCAGCCGCCTGGGGACCACTGCCTAGAGCCGCAGCTGCTCTGGGCAACCGCCCAGGGACCACTGCCTAGGGCACATCTGCTCTGACCAACCAGGACCACTACTGGGGGCCGCCAGAGCAGTGGCTGGTGTGGCTGTCCCCAAGGCCGTTCCAGCAGCAGCTGGTGTGGCTGGCCTGGAGCCAGCTGCTTGGGCTGCCCTAGGGTCAGTCACACTGGCCCCCTTCAGAAGTCACGGAGGTCGCAGAAAGTAACAGAATCGGTGACCTCCATGATAGACATGCAGCCCTACATATAATTAATTAACTACTACTAAATTATCTGATATCCAGTAAAGCAAACTACAAATATGCTACAAAGAGCTTTATGTAATGGAAACTCACATGTCTCTTTAGAATAAGCTATGCTGGCATAAGCACTTTTATACCGGTATAACTGCAACCATGCTGGAGAGGGAGAGTTGGCCACTTTAACTAAAAAAGCTGCAAAACTTTTCAGTGTATACTAGTGACTTGCTGTAGCTCACACAGGAAGTCTGTAATGGGGCAGGTAACTGAGCCCACTTCTTCCAAGTACCAAGCTACCAAACACACATCTCCCACCTGGGAGAGGGGGACAGGGAGCCCTTCTCTGGAAACACTGAGCCAAGTAACTAACACTAGCTCATCCTTCTCCTCTAACATGAAGCTAGTCCATGCATTGTGTTATTAGAATTGGTACTGTATACAGAATACATAGTTGTTCATGAGGCTTCATACTCCTGGACACCTTGACTATAAATATAACAAAGCTTGCTTGCTGACAAATTTTCCTAACTCTGATTTGTAGACTTATGGAGGAAAGGCCTACATTTTAAAAAAACATTAACAAACAAGGTGGTTTGTTGTCAGTTTCACTTTCTACAGTAGTTCTTACTTCTCTTTTCTACTGTGTTACATGGTGTTATAAAAACACACAAGTCTGTTAAATTATGCAAGACATAAAATTAAGTTAAGTGCACCCTCTTGAGGTTATTTAAGGGTATGTCTACACTATGAGAGTAGTTCGATTTCTCTTAAATCGAATATGTGGAATCGATATTGCAAAGTCGAACGTGTGTGTCCACACTAAGGACAGTAATTCGACTTTG
>NW_020708134.1:0-1402 GCF_002925995.2 Terrapene triunguis
ATGTAACCCTTCTGCCCATCTAAGTTGGCAGCAACAAGGGCCGGGTTCTGTATCTAGGGGTTCCGTTTCAATAACACAATGCAAAACCGGCTCGAGCCCCCACCCAGTGACCTGGGACAATTACATACCACCCCCCTGGGTACCTCTAAGAGGCAATACTTCCCCTCTCGCAAGCACGGAGTCTGAGTGTAGCAGAAAAAGTTTAATAACATGAGGTAAACGACATCAGCATAAAATTGGAAAAACACCACAAACAGGATTCATAACACAAACCATGAGCAAAACCCACCCCAGCAAATTGGGCTGTGTCCTTTCCCTTTGGTTCTTGAATCCAGCAACCCAAAAATCACCCAGAGTCCCCAAAGTCCAACACCCCCAAAGTCTCTTGGGTCCAGCAACCCCCAAAGTCCCAAAAGTCCAACAACCCCCAAAGTCTCTGTCCCTGGTCAGTGCAGCCCCAGAGTAAAAAAGGGGGGGGCACGCAGGGTGTTAAGGGGCACCTTACGTGATCCAAGGCTGGCCAGCCGTCTGTTTCTCTGTGGGGGTTCCGCCGCAGCCTTTACCACGAGCCAGTCCACTTTCTGCCGTCCCACGAACTGCTCCGCTCTACAAGCTGCTCCGCTCCGCTCACCGACCTGTGAGCCGTTCCAGCCGTCCCCGCAAACAGCTCCGCTCGCCGTTCCTTGGGCCACTCCAACCGGCCCCGCAAGGCTCCACGCCGCTCACTGCTCCTCCAGTCGTCCCCACAAATTACTCCGCCAGCTGCTGAGCAATATAGCTTCAGGCTCCCCCACTAGTTAACACAGCACTCAGTGATCTCAGCTCTTAATAACATCAGCTCTTTTGTGATTTCAGCTCTTAGTGATTTCAGCTCATATAGTAGGGGAGCCCCAGTGCTGGTGCACCATTGGCCCAAAGTGAATTCAGCTCAGCAGCCTGTAACTAGACTCCTAAGGGAATCAAAGTTAGCTCTGACATTCAACAGTGGAGAGAGGAGGCGGTGCAATTGGTGCTTCAAACCCTCAGAGGGGGCCCATACCATCAGGTACAAATACCTGTCCCCATCCTCTCTCAATTCACTGGGTTTTGTAACCCATGCCCCTTGACAAGCAAATGCTACTTAGGTAATGGTGAAGGATTCACTCAGTCCTTCTGTCATACAACAGTTCCACTGGCCTTGATTCACAGAATCAGGGTAACAAAACTTTATTCTTCCTGCCCCAATAACAGAGAAACTGGGGATCCCACACCAGCCAAAGTAACCACTTTCGGTTGCTGTGGGCTCATGCTATGCGTGTGGGTGGGCCTATGCAAACAAGATCCGCCCCTGGAGTTCTTTTCCACACTCGCCATAATTCACCACCAGATGTCAGGGTAGAGCTCATCCTGACTCTGCTTACAT
>NW_020708135.1:0-5756 GCF_002925995.2 Terrapene triunguis
TTCACCACCAGATGTCAGGGTAGAGCTCATCCTGACTCTGCTTACATCCTCCCCCCAGCCAAGAATTTGTCGTCCCGACAAATCACACTCCCTATTATACCAACTCACTGGATCCCTCCAAAGGGCCTCAGATAGCCCACTCTAGCTTCCACAAGCCTGTGTGCTAAACATATTGGTTCCTCACTAGTCACCCCAGGTGCATCATAAGTCAACCGTTTTACTGGTCTTATTACCCTGTCTCGTCTATTGAGAATCTCTGTTGCCGTGGTAGGGGGGACAGCCTCTTGAACGATGGATGGAGAGGTTTCCTTTGAGGGCCCCTCAGCTATTGGCATAGGCCCCTGCAGTTCTAGTTCTAACAGTGGAGGGTCCAAGGTGCCCAGGACATCCTCCACCTGTATGTCTCCACTGTCCAATAACCTGTGTGTGTCATCACATGGGGGTCCCACCAGTGGCCCAGGGGTGTCAGGAATGGGCCTAAATACTTCTGCCATGGGGTTTAGGGTGGAAGAGGAGGAGCTCTCTTTTGATGCTGATCGAGACTGAGATCTTGTCTCCATCCCAGGATACACCATGGTTGTGTCTTCCTCCTCAGACTCACTCTCGCATGTGCTGCATAGGGGTAGGTTAGCTACAGGGGGCTGGCTGTCCATGTTGGAGGGCAGCTTTGGTCCAGCACCTTCGTTCCGCCCGGTTGCCCTGTTGTGGCCCCTCTCATACGGGGTGTCTACCAATTCCCCCACAGGGAGCAAAAGGTTTCTATGCACTGTCTTTGTCTGCCCTGGACCATCTTCAGGTTTGATCTTGTAGACCGGCAGGTCTCCTAGCTTTTCCATCACCAAGTAAGGTACTGCCTTCCATCTGTCAGCTATCTTGTGTTTGCCAGTAATACCCAAATTTCGCAGCAGGACTCTGTCCCCCGGCTGGAGTTCTTGCAGACGTACCCTAGCATCATATCGATGTTTGTTCCGGTCTGCGTTCTTCCGAGCCGCAGATGTAGCTAAGTGATAAGCATCCCGCAGCTTTTCTCTTAGTCGGGATACATATTGCTGATGAGTTTCATAGCTATCTCCATCCTCTGATACACCAAAGCACAGGTCTATGGGTAATCTTGGTTCTCGCCCAAACATTAAGAGATATGGGGTGACTCCTGTAGCATCATTCTTTGTGGCATTGTAGGCGTGCACCAGAAATGCGACATGTTGGCTCCAGGTTGCCTTCTGCTCTGGCCGTAAAGTCCCCAACATATCTAATAGGGTTCGGTTGAACCTCTCTGGCTGTGGATCACCTTGAGGGTGATAAGGCGTTGTCCTAGACTTTTTAATTCCTGCTATCCTCAGCACCTCCTTCAGAAGGTGACTCTCAAAGTCCCGCCCCTGATCCGAGTGTATCCGGGCTGGAAATCCATAAACTGAGAAATATTTCTCCCACAGTACTCGAGCAACAGTGGTGGCCCTCTGATCACGTGTGGGATATGCCTGCGCATATCGCGTATAATGGTCAGTCACTACTAGAATGTTCCCAATATTTCTCTTGTCTACTTCTAAAGACAAGAAATCAATGCATACCAGCTCCAGAGGTTTGTTGCTGGTGATGTTCTTCAGATATGCAGCCCGCGTGGGCAGAGTTTTCCTTTTAACACATCGAGCGCAGGTCTCACATTTCCTGCGAACATCTTCAGCCATCCGAGGCCAATAGAACCTACTACGAAGAAGTTCCAGGGTCCTCTCCATCCCTAAATGTCCAAAGTCATCATGCAGGGCCCTCATGGCCAGGGCTCTGTACTCTTTTGGCAGCACTAGCTGTGCTCGTTGCTTTTGTAAAGGGTCTGTGGTCACTCGGTGTAGCACTCCCTGAATCAGTTTCAGTTTGGTCCATTCTCTCAATAGTAGTTTACCCTCCGGGTTAGGTGGGACAACCACAGCTGGGCTTCGCCCCTCCCTTTTGGCAAGTAGTGTATCACGAATGTCAATATCTTGCAGCTGGGCTTCCTGCCAGTCTGCTGCATTGAGCATGGGCAAAGGAGATTGGTCCAACGCAATATAGTTCACTGAAACAGAAGGCACGCATTCAGGGGGCAGGCCCAAAGCTTCTGCAGCACATCCATGAAGACTCTCATGGGACTCTGGCTCCCGGCGACTCACACTGCAAATAGCCCTCACTCCATCTGTGGGTATCACAGCAACTCCTGGTGCCTGTGGACGCCTGGACAATGCATCTGCATCTACATTGCTTCTCCCTGATCGGTATTGAATGCTGAAGTCATAGCTAGCCAAAGCGGCCACCCATCTTTGCCCTGTAGCATCCAGCTTAGCACTTGTTAACACATAGGTCAGTGGGTTGTTGTCTGTCCACACCTGGAACTGAGCACCATATAAGTAGTCTCGAAATTTCTCAGTGATGGCCCATTTCAAGGCCAAGAACTCCAGCTTGTGGGTGGGATAGCGAGTTTCACTATCAGACAGTCCTCGGCTGGCAAAGGCTACAGGTTTACGTTTTCCTTCCAGTTCCTGGTACAGTACTGCTCCCAGACCCTCCAAACTGGCATCAGTATGCAGGATAAATGGTTTGCTTGGGTCAGCAAAGACTAAGACTGGAGCATGAGTTAGGCAAGTAATGATTTCTCGAAAAGCCCTTTCACATCTCTCATCCCACCGTGGCCCAAATGGTTCGAAGGGGCCATAGTGTCTCTGCACAGGAGGCTTTGGGGACCTCCCCTTATTCTTGGTCTTAGATTTGTTCCTGCTGGACTGGTATCCCCTGGTAAGATCATTCAGAGGTTTTACAATCGTAGCATAGTTTTTCACAAATCTGCGGTAGTAGCCACTAAACCCAAGAAAGGTCTTGAGTTCTCTGTAGTTACTTGGACATGGCCATGTAGTGAGTGCTTCTATTTTATCGGGATCAGTACTCACACCCTCTTGGGACACGATGTGACCCACATACTTCACTGAGGTCCTGCAGAACTGGCATTTGTCAATTGAAAGCTTCAAACCATAATCCTCTAACCTATCAAGCACTTTAAGAAGTCTTTCTTCGTGCTCCTCCAAGGTTCTTCCAAACACAATCAGGTCATCCAAATAAACTAACACTTGCAGTAAATTCATGTCTCCCACAACTTTCTCCATAAGACGTTGAAATGTGGCAGGTGCTCCAGAAATCCCTTGGGGCATGCGTTCAAACTGATAAAACCCTAATGGGCAGATGAAGGCTGTCTTCTCCTTATCTTCTTCACCCAGAGGGATCTGGTAGTATCCACTCCGAAGATCCAACACAGAGAACCACTGGCTTCCTAGCAAACAGTCTAAGGCATCTTGGACTCGGGGCATTGTGTACTGGTCAACCACAGTACGGCGGTTTAGGGTGCGGTAGTCAATACACATCCGGATTTTCCCATTCTTTTTACGGACCACCACAATGGGTGAGGCGTATGGGCTGCGGGACTCTGTAATGATGCCATTCGCAGCCAGCTCCTGAAGATGTTGTCGCACATCTTCCATCTCGGAGAGGGCAATCCTCCTAGATCTCTCCCTGAAAGGTCGAGAGTCATGTAGTCTGATGTTGTGCTCTACTCCTTTTGCACATCCCACATCCCACTCATGCAATGAGAACACCTTGGATCTTTCACAAAGTTTCCTCCTCAGGCGATCTTTCCACTCCTCGGACAACGGTGAATCTCCAAAGTCAAACTTTGCTGGGTCTATTGTGGGAACTTGAGTCTCACACTGGGGTTTTACAATTGATTCAGGCTCGAAGAGGTCTGCTATCTTTTGTCCTTGCTTCACAACAACATCTCGACTTGTTTCATTAGCAATCAGTATAGTCACCTTTTCCTGGGCTTCAGCAGGTAGGGTTATGACTCCACTGGGGACCAGCACTCCTTCCGGGAGCTCTCCTTCAACTGGCTGCTCTACCATTGCTAATGCCCCTTTACTGCCTTTCAGCCGGGTACTCATGACAAGCACTTCCTGCTCTGTCCTTGCAGGCACTACTAAGGGGGTTGTGCCCATGTACTTCAGCGCCCCAATGGGTAGCTCAGATGTCTCCTTTTTAGCACCCTCAATCTTCCTATAGGCTTCAGCACAAAGCGTATGGATCATCAGGGTATTCAGGTACTGGTCCCCAGCCCGTCGTCTGCAGTAATCCGCGAGCACCTTGAAGAGACTGGAGTTGGTCCCTATCAGCACAGACACATCCGAGGTCCCTTTAGGGTCAGGGCATATTAATGCAGCTGTGTCCACCTCTTCTCTTACCCCAGCAACCTCCTCTGGGAATTCCAGGTGCACTATGACATACCCTTGGTAGGGGTATTCATCCATGCTGAGGCCACACAGACCAACGCCAGTCAGTGGCTGTATAGGCAGGTGCCTAAGCATCTGTTGGTAGAATGACTGAAATATAATAGTCACTTGAGATCCAGTGTCAAGCACGGCTTTACACTCCGCCCCTTCAATCTTCACCATGACCTCTGCTCGAGGCCCTATCAGTCCTGCGGGGATCCCAGCTGGACGGTCGTTTCTGGGGGAATCTTCAACTCCTGCAGGCCTGGGTGGTCCCCGTCCCCGGACTCTCTGGCAGCTACCGGATCTCTCCCAACTGATCCTCAGCTTTCCATACACTAAGGAGGGGTTTTCTTCATTATGGCACTTGGCAGCACTGTGTCCGTCCTGACCACATCGGTAGCAGAAGAATTGTCCTTTCCCCCTTCGCCCAGGTGGGATGGTGGCTCTAAATGCTGACTTCTCCATCGCCACAGTCAGAGGCGCCTCATTCCTGGAAATCTTAGCTCGGTCAATGGTGCTTTGCAGTTCAGCTATCCGTTCTGTCAGGACCTGCATTTGTTGGGCAAGTTCCTCTGTGGTGCTCACCATCAGTACACTGGCCGTTTGCAGTGGTGTTGTGCCGGCTGGCTCCAATGTTTGGGCTTCCCAAAACTCGCTGGCAGCCTGCCTTTCTTCCTCTTCTCTGACCTCCTTTATCAGCTGGGAATAACTTGGGGGATGTTCCTGTCGTTCTCTTAGCCGGAGATGGAGTAGAATCGGGTTCTGATACTGAGCTCCTCTTACAATTTGAGCCAGTCTGGTCCGATCCATCTGTTCAGCAGTCACTGCTCCCCTCATGACAGCTCTCTGAAGCAGTCTCTCCAGCCTCTGTATATAGGCTGAAATCTTCTCGCCAATTTGCTGTCGGGAATTAAGGAACTTACAGTAACTGTCTTCAGGGCCCTCTACGCTCCCAAAGGTATGATCAAGGGCCTCTAGGCAGTCCTTCACACTGACCCCAGGGTCAATGAGCTTCAGGGTGCGAATCACATCTAATGCTGGGCCACTGAGGCTCTCTATTAGACATCTTCGCTTTTCTGCATCAGGTACGGCCCACTCCTGCAGCATTTCAGTGGTATGCTCCAACCAGGGTTCGAACTCCTCTGCCCCAGCAAATAATCTTAACTCACGACAAGAGTTTAACATAGCCTGGGACAGCACAACCTTTTCCAATATTTGCCCCAGTGCTTTTGCCCAATCATTGGCTGAGGCTGCGGCCCCTGAGCTAGAGGCTGCAGGGCCGGGGCCCAACAAACCTGACATATTAGCCATTATACAAACAGTAATTTCCTCAAAATATAACCACAATTGTTTCCCAATGCAGTAGAACACTCAACAGGTGCTTGCGAGGGGTACTGACCCAGGGATCCCGGACGAGCCCCCAAAAATGTAACCCTTCTGCCCATCTAAGTTGGCAGCAACAAGGGCCGGGTT
>NW_020708136.1:0-7978 GCF_002925995.2 Terrapene triunguis
GCATTTGTAGAGATCCTCCACTGGTCTCAATCACTGTAGCTCCAAGCACTTCAATAGAGTTATGCCGATTTACATCAGTTAAGGAACTGGCCCACATACTGAAGGCCAAATTTCCACAATGCCCACGTAATCGGCTGCACATGCCTGCTCTTGCATATCATCACTTGCCCATGAAAATGAAGGAATTTAAATGCAAGACCCCATTTTGTAGAATAAAATAGAGCACAAATGGGTTTTTCACATGTAAATGTTATTATTTGCATGCTGAAAGCAGCATGTGCATAGATGGAGGCAAGCATGAGGTATATATGACAGTATAATAACGTATTTAACCATGGCAGTGCTACACGCATCATATAATGATAGTGTAATAATATCAAATCCATAAAATCCTCATGGATTTTTAACGAGTATTTCCAACGAACAGTAAAGATCTGTTTCAGTGAGTTCCTCAGGTCTGACCTCACAGATTCTATTGTCTGGCTATTCACAGTTTTGAGGAACGGAAGACAAACGCTAGTGTCTTCTGTTACAGAGAGATGGAACAAACACATTTTAAAGAACGGCACTGATGGGCTGACTCAGTGATTATCCAACAGCACATGCATATATAAAAGCTCAAGCACTTCAGTGCTGCACCGAATTATATGCAGTAAAGTTTTTGACATTTAAAAATAGTCACAGCTCCATACACTATAAAAAGCAATAAGTTGACTGTAGTAAGTTAAGTGGAATTAATTCCGTCTTGGCCTTCTGATGAAAATCAGACACAGCTCAAGCTCCTCTCAGACTCATACATTTTAAGGTCAGAAGAGACAGTTATGATCATTGACTCTGACCTGCTGCATAATACAGGCCATAGAATTTCACCCAGTGATTCATGCATCAAAAACAGTAACTTGTGGTGAAACTAGGACACTCTTAGATGAACATCAAACTTGTTTCACAGACCTTAAGTGATGGAGAATTCACCACCCACCCACCCACCGGTAACTTTTTTTCAATAGTTAGTTAACCTCACTGTCTGAAATAACGTGCACGTTCTTTGTAGTTTGACGTTGTCTGGCTTTAGTTTCCAGCCAATGGGTCTTGTTATGCCTTTGTCTGCTAGATTAAAAACCCATTTAGTATCTGATACGTTGTCCATGTGTGTGATGGGATGTCCACCCCACACAGGACTGGAAGGGTTAAGTTGGCCAAGTGGCCCTATTAACTCCACAGGCTGCAGCCTAAGGAAGAGCCAGGGAGCAGGGAATTGATTGCAGCAGGCTCAGCTGTGCAGGAAGAGGCAGAGCCTATTAAGCCAGGAAGCTGGCAACAGACAGGGGCAGCTGCTTCTGGGATAGGGCAGTCACTCCCTGGGAAGAGGGTGGAGGATTTGGAGCTGGTACACCCAGAGCAAGGAGAGGAACCAGGCGTTGTAGGAAACAATCCAGGGAAGGAGCAGTGAGGGCTGGGAGGGGAAAGCTCAGAGCTGCTGGGTTGAGGGTCCCTGGACTGGAACCGGAGTAGTGGGTGGGCCCGGGTTCCCCTACCAGCCACCGAAGAAGTGGCACCGGTGGGACAGTGAATGGGAAGACTGCCTGGGTCACTGGGAGTGAGAGAGAATTGAAGGACTGTACCCCAGAAGGGGGGAAAACGCCGAGTGACCTAGCCAGGGGGCTGAGTCACGAAAACAATGCTGCGGTTCCAAGGACGAGAGAGAGACAGACAAAGTGTGCAACCGCGGGAAGGGGCGTCAACCTCGAGAGCTAATCCCCAGAGTGACCAGGAGGAGGCTCCAGACAAGCAGTGAGTGGTGCACCCCTTGACAACAGGCCAGTACTTATATAACTTGATCAAGTCACTCCTTAACCTTTTTGTTAAGCCAAACAAATTGAGCTCCTTCCATTTCTCATTGTAAGGCCTGCTTTCCAGTCCTCAAATCATTCCTGTAGCCCTTCTTGCGGCTTCTGTAACCAGAATCACAGCAGTTGTTTTCTCTAGCTTCACCACACCCCATCCCTTATTATCTGTGTAATAAATGTATTACCAAGTGTAATGTAAAACTAAACACAGCTGGCTGTAAAGAACACATAGCAAAAGATTTGGAAGAAACAGTACCTGATTCTGCCTCCTGCAAAGGCAGCATTTATCCTCCAGTGCCAATTTTTTCTAAAATTCATTTTATATCAGAGTCAGAAATAACCTAGTTATTTATCCTTTAGGTAGAAAAGGCAAATTGCTGGTCATTGTGACCCCAACTCCTCAAGTTTGGATCAGCCCAGAAGTATTTGGCAATTATAAATCTGGCATCCCAGACTTCAGTTAATAAGCGTCAAATAAAGAGGAAGAAACCTTCAATTCTAAAAAGCACATTAGTCTGTGAAATTCATAAAAATCATTTTGAGGATATCAGCAGGAGGTTAATGGAAGGTCTTGTTATGCAACATACAAGGGCATAACCAATAACTGCTATCTTAGGCCTGGTCTACACTACGAGTTTAGGTCGACTTTAGCAGCGTTAAATCGACTTAAGCCTGGACACGTTTACACTACGAAGCCCTTTCTGTCGACTTAAAGGGCCCTTTAAACCGGTTTCCTAACACCACCTCGACAAGGGGATTAGCGATAAAATCGACCTTAGGGGGTCGGAATTGGGTTAGTGTGGACGGAATTCGACATTACTGGCCTCCGGGAGCTATCCCACAGTGCTTCATTGTGACCGCTCTGGACAGCACTCTCATCTCAGATGCACTGGCCAGGTAGACAGGAAAAGCCCCGCGAACGTTTGAATTTCATTTCCTGTTTGCTCAGCGTGGAGAGCACAGGTGACCATGCAGAGCCCATCAGCACAGGTAACCATGATGGAGTCCCAGTCCCAGTCCCAGGATCGCAGAAGAGCTCCAGCCTGGACCGAACGGGAGGTACAGGATCTGATCGCCATCTGGGGAGATGAAGCAGTGCTCGCCGAACTCCGAAACAGTAAAAGAAACGGCAAAACATTAGAAAAGATCTCCAAGGCCATGAAGGACAGAGGCCATAACAGGGACGCGCGGCAGTGCCGCGTGAAAATTAAGGAGCTAAGGCAAGCCTACCACAAAGTCAGAGACGCAAACGGAAGGTCCGGGGCAGAGCCGCAAACATGCCGCTACTACGCGGAGCTGCATGCCATTCTAGGGGGTGCAGCCACCACTAGCCCAAGCGTGTTCTATGAGTCCCTCTCTGCAAACGGGGAAGCGGGTTCGGCGGACGAGGAAGATGAGGATGGAGAGAACATAGATAGCTCACAGCAGCAAGGAAGCGGAGAAACCAGTTACCCCAACAGCCAGGATATGTTTGTCACCCTGGACCTGGAAACAGTAACCCCCGAACTGACCCAAGACCCTGAGGGCACACAGGGGACCTCTGGTGAGTGTACCTTTGTAAATATTACACATGGCTTAAAAACAAGCGTGTTTAATGATTAATGATTAATTTGCCCTGGCAATCGCGGCCAGTACAGCTACTGGAAAAGTCTGTTAACGTGTATGGGGATGGAGCGGAAATCCTCCAGGGACATCTCTAGAAAGCTCTCCTTCATGTAATCCCAAAGCCTTTGCAAAAGGTTTCTGGGGAGGGCTGCCTTATCCCGTCCGCCATGGTAGGACACTTTACCACGCCAGGCCAGTAGCACGTAGTCTGGAATCATTGCATAACAAAGCATGGCAGCGTATGGTCCCGGTGTTTGCTGGCATGCAGACAACATCCATTCCTTATCTCTCTTTGTTATCCTCAGGAGAGTGATATCATTCACGGTCACCTGGTTAAAATGGGGCAATTTTATTAAGGGGACATTCAGAGGTGCCCCTTCCTGGTCTGCTGAACAGAAATATTCCCCGCTGTTAACCACGCGGTGGGGGGGAGGGTTGAAGTGACCATCCCAGAGAATTGGGTGTGAGGGGGAGGGGAGTTAGTTGGGTTTGTGCTGCATGTTAAACCTGAAATCGCAGCCCCTCCTTTTACATTGCAAACCCATTTTAAATGGCACGGGTGCTTGGTATGGGAAATGAGGGCAGAACTGTTTGAAACCATCCCCACATGTTAAGAAGGTTAAAAAAGCCCAAAGACTATATGTCTTACCATGGCTGCCTGCAAGCTGAAATCTGTGTCCTGGCACTGCGTGAGTGATCTCTCACACCAAACCAGGAGACTCTCAATATAAGAGGAAAAATGCGACCTTGTAACGAAAGCACATGTGCTGTGTGATGTTGTGAACAGCAAAATCTAACGTGAAAGAGTCTACCCATTGTTCTCTAAAATGTATCTTTTTTAACAACCTCTCCCTTCTCCACCAGCTGCAAATCTTACTCCTTCGCAGAGGCTAGTGAATATTCGAAGAAGGAAGCGAAGGACGCGTGACGAAATGTTTACTGAACTACAGACTGCCTCCCACGCTGACAGAGCACAGCAGAATGCGTGGAGGCAGTCAATGACTGATTTTAAAAAAGCCCAATATGAGCGAGAGGAGAGGTGGCGTGCTGAATCGCGGGCTGAAGAGGAGAAGTTGCGTGCTGAAACGCGGGCTGAAGAGGAGAGGTGGCGTCAACTTGTAATCAGAAAGCAAGAGTCGATGCTCCGGCTGCTGGAGCATCAAAGTGATATGCTCCTGCGTATGGTTGAGCTGCAGGAAAGGCAGCAGGAGCAGAGACCGCCGCTACAGCCCCTCTGTAACCAGCAGCCATCCTCCCCAAGTCCCATTGCCTCCTCACCCAGACGCCCAAGAACACGGTGGGGGGGCCTTCGGCCACCCACTCACTCCACCCTAGATGATTTCCATAGCAATAAGTTTTAAAGTTTTAAATTGGAGTGTGTCCTTTTCCTTCCCTCCTCCCCCACCCATCCCGGGCTACCTTTCCAATTATCCCCCTAGTTGTGTGCTGAATTAATAAAGAATGCATGAATGTGAAGCAACAATGACTTTATTGCCTCTGCAAGTGGTGCTCGAAGGGGGGAGGGTAGTAGGGGAGGGTGGGGTGGTTGGTTTGCAGGGAAGTAGAGTTAACAGGGTGGTGGGGGAGGGGCAGAGGGTTCATCAAGGAGCAACAAACAGAAGTTTCACTCCGTAGCCTGGCCAGTCACAAAACTGGTTTTCAACGCTTCTCTGATGCGCACCGCGCCCTGCTGTGCTCCTCTAACCGCCCTGGTGTCTGGCTGCGCGTAATCAGCGGCCAGGCGATTTGCCTCAACCTCCCACCCCGCCATAAATGTCTCCCCCTTACTTTCACATATATTGTGGAGCGCACAGCAAGCAGCAATAACAATGGGGATATTCTTTTCGCTAAGGTCTGAGCGAGTCAGTAAGCTGCGCCAGCGCGCTTTTAAACGGCCAAATGCACATTCCACCACCATTCGGCACTTGCTCAGCCTGTAGTTGAACAGGTCCTGACTGCTGTCCAGGCTGCCTGTGTATGGCTTCATGAGCCATGGCATTAAGGGGTAGGCTGGGTCCCCAAGGATCACGATAGGCATTTCAACATCCCCAACGGTTATTTTCTGGTCTGGGAAGAAAGTCCCTTCCTCCAGCTTTCGAAACAGAAGAGACTGCCTGAAGACGCGAGCATCATGTACCCTTCCCGGCCAGCCCACGTTGATGTCGGTGAAACGTCCCTTGTGATCCACCAGGGCTTGCAGCAGCATTGAAAAGTACCCCTTGCGGTTTATGTAGTCGGTGGCTTGGTGCGCCGGTGCCAAGATAGGGATATGGGTTCCGTCTATCGCCCCACCACAGTTTGGGAATCCCATTGCAGCAAAGCCATCCACTATGGTCTGCACGTTTCCCAGAGTCACTACCCTTGATATCACCAGGTCTCTCATTGCCCTGGCAACTTGGATCACAGCAGCCCCCACAGTAGATTTGCCCACTCCAAATTGATTCCCGACTGACCGGTAGCTGTCTGGCGTTGCAAGCTTCCACAGGGCTATCGCCACTCGCTTCTCCACTGTGAGGGCTGCTCTCATCCTGGTATTCTGGCGCTTCAGGGCAGGGGAAAGCAAGTCACAAAGTTCCATGAAAGTGCCCTTACGCATGCGAAAGTTTCGCAGCCACTGGGCATCGTCCCAGACCTGCAACACGATGCGGTCCCACCACTCTGTGCTTGTTTCCCGGGCCCAGAATCGGCGGTCCACGGCATGAACCTGCCCCAGTAACACCAGGATTTCCACATTGCTGGGGCCTGTGCCTTGTGAGAGGTCCATGTCAATTTCCTCATCACTATCGTCGCCGCGCTGCAATCGCCTCCTCCTCAGCTGGTCCTGGTTTGGCTTTGGCATGTCCAGGAGGCTCTGCATGTTTTCCAGGACAATGCGCGTGGTGTTCATAGTGCTCATAATTGCCGCGGTGATCTGAGCGGGCTCCATGATCCCAGTGCTGGCTATGGCGTCTGGTCTGAAAAAAGGCGCGAAAGTAGTATCTGACGGACCAGGGGAAGAAGGGAGGGAGGGAGAGAGGGAGGGAGGGGCGAGTGACACCGCGTACAGGTACAGGGAATTAAAATCAAGAAAGGTGGCTTTGCATCAGGGAGAAACACAAACAACTGTCACACAGAATGCCCCCCCCCCCAAAGATTGAACTCAAAAGCCTGGGTTTAGCAGGAGGGAGGGGGGAAGCAAATGAATGGAGAATAAATCTATTTTTTACATCTTAAGACGACGGCGCAGCATGACTGATAGCCCTTGGCATTTTCTGGGTGCTTGGCAGCAAATACTGGGCGCTTGGCAGTAAGCCTTCAGGTCTATTGCACGATCTGATGCCCACTGCAGT
Source organism: Terrapene triunguis (assembly GCF_002925995.2). Classification (NCBI taxonomy): domain Eukaryota; kingdom Metazoa; phylum Chordata; order Testudines; family Emydidae; genus Terrapene; species Terrapene triunguis. Next base: position 6,782 of record NW_020708136.1, read on the forward strand.
ATGACAACGATGGATACCAGTCGTAATATACTATCTTCTGCCCAAAAGGCAAGGGGTTGCTGCTGTATAGCAATGTTGCCCCATCCTGCGAATAATACATCTGATAACCATCATCATCAAGGCAAGGGGGCTGGTGCAATGCAGCCCCACGGCTGCCAGCCCCATGTCTGCCAGCACCCAGATAGCCCTCGGCCTCTTCTGGGTGCTTAGCAGACAATATTGGGCACTTGGCAGAAAATAGCATACTACGACTGATAACCATCATTGTCTGCCCGGGTGCCCATGATCGACAGCCACTGCAGTACGATGACGACGGTTACCAGTCGTAATATACCATCTTCTACCAAAAGGCAAGGGGCTGGTGCAATGCAGCCCTACGGCTGCCAGCCCCACAGCTGCCAGCACCCAGATCGCCAATGAAGGCTACCAGTCATGCTGCACCGTCTACCGCCAAAAGGCAGTAAGCTGCTGCTGCTGTTTAGCAATGCAGTCCCACGTTTGCCGGCACCCGGAAGAGATATGGTGACGGTGAGCTGAGCTGAGCGGGCTCAATGCTTGGCGTGGTATGTTGTCTGCACAGGTAACCCAGGTAAAAAGGCGCGAATCTATTGTCTGCCGTTGCTGTGACGGCGGGGGAGGGGCCTGACGCAATGTACCCAGAACCCCTCGCGGCACTGCTTTGCATCATCCGGGCATTGCGATCTCAACCCATAATTCCAATGGGCGCCGGAGGCTCCGGGAACTGTGGGATAGGTACCATAGTGCAATGCGCCGGAAGTCGACGCTAGCCTCGGTACTGTGGACGCGGTCCGCCGACTTCATGCACTTAGAGCATTTTAGGTGGGGACACACACAATCGGCTGCATACAACCGGTTTCTATAAAACCGGCTTCTATAAATCCGACCTAATTCTGTAGTGTAGACATAGCCTTACAGAAGCCTGTTTTCCCCAGGGTACAAACATCACCCATTCTGCTGTATGCCACATTGTCCTGCTTTCTTCTTATCAGTTTCAACAGCACACAAAGTAACTTGAGACTTTTAGAATATTTTTGATCAATTAGCAAGGTAGTTTTACCATTTTTATGCCAATCCTAATACTACATAGATATTTCAATATCGCCAACACAGAGCGACCTTTCTGGAATGGAGGCAACTAGCTGCTAGGAAGTCTTCTGTAATGCAAACAGCTCTAAT
>NW_020708137.1:0-4573 GCF_002925995.2 Terrapene triunguis
TAATCACCTGCACATGCCTGCTCTTGCATATCATCACTTGCCCATGAAAATGAAGGAATTTAAATGCAAGACCCCATTTTGTAGAATAAAATAGAGCACAAATGGGTTTTTCACATGTAAATTTTATTGTTTGCATTCTGAAAGCAGCATGTGCATAGATGGAGGCAAGCATGAGGTATATATGACAGCATAATAACATATTTAACCGTGGCAGTGCTACATGCATCATATAATGATAGTGTAATAATATCAAATCCATAAAATTTATTATAAATTTGCAGCAGTCTCCCAAGGTATTTTGTTGTTGTTGATAACGGTGCCCTAAACCTTCAATGGAAATAGAACAGAGAACAGTTGCTGAGTTGTGTATAGATCTTTTTCTTAACCCAGACAGGCGTAACCCTTTATGCCTGCACACTTTACAGTTACTATTTAGAAGGTCAGCTTTTATAATTAGGATTATTGGACAAAATTCATCCTTGGACAAAGTGCACCAAAGCTAGTGGAATTACATCAGGGACAAATTTGGCCCATTATGTTCTCATGTTGTTGCATGAAGAATCAGATTTGTTGCTATGGTAATGCTCTCCCCCACCCCCCAAGAACCATGTTACCAACTCACAATTTTATGGCAAGTTTTGCAATATTTGGTGTCTTTCTTAAAGGCCCAGATCCTGCATGCATGTGATTACATGAGAATCTATGCCACTAGCATCCACCAAATACATTCCAGAATCCATTCCATCATAAGCAGCTATGCAATAATATGCATTCAGGACCAGATGTAATGGGCATCAGACCAGGCCCACAATAGGGTAAAACAAATCTGAGTAAGGAAATAAATTTCAGTTTCAAAATTCCAAGAAAAAATGTAAATGACCTTGAGTGTGTCCTTTCCAACAGATACATTTCACCCCTTTTTGAACAAGTCATGCCTTGCAGAACCCCACTGACTTTCCCAGTTTCCTACTAGTTGTGACCGTCAGGGTCCAGACACCTCAGAGGGAGAGCAGGGGGTTTGAATGCCAAAAAATAAGCAACTGAATCAACCGATTGTATATGATATTATTGTACTATAGAAATGCATTGAGTAAGGTCTTTTACGAAAGCTCGTAAAGCTCTGGAAATTGATATCATTATGTGATGTATGTACGGATAGGGTGTAAAGAGTTATGCATGTGCGCTAGAAATATGTTCTTCAAATATACTGTGGAAAGAGTTGATAAATAAGCCTGCCTTAGACAAAGGAATGTTGATGGGGGGAGGGATAGCTCAGTGGTTTGAGCGTTGTCCTGCTAAACCCAGGGTTGTGAGTTCAATCCTTGAGGGGGCCACTTATGGATCTGGGGTAAAATCAGTACTTGGTCCTGCTAGTGAAGGCAGGGGGCTGGACTCGATGACCTTTCAAGATCCCTTCCAGTTCTAGGAGATGGGATATCTCCATTAATTTATTTATTTTTTTATTTTATGATGTACCTGTTTGGGTCAAACTTGCTAAGCCAGAGGACAAGGAAAGTACATTTACATATAAGGTAAAAAAAGCAATCAAACTAACAAGGGCCAGCTTAGTGAACACACTGGGGGACAGTCTGCACTCCCAGGAAATCATCCTGGCTCTTGAGGCAAAGACAATGGACTTTGGGAAATATAAGGGGAGCAAACAGACATCCTCGTTAAGGAACAAAGGGGACAGCACCCTATAATTCTGTGAAAGTTGGATCTTCTGGCCTGGAGGACTAGAGATGCTGGTAACCTGAAGTAAGTAAGGAAAACTGCTTAGGCAAAGACTGTAACTTGCTAAAATTAAGTTATAGTCACTTGAAAGCAAGTTTTGTTTTCTTTGTAACCATCTCTCGCTTTTATTCTTGCCTGGGATCACTTAAATCTGTATTCTTTATTAATAAACTTTTTTTTGTTTTATTACAAAGCCAGCTCAGTATAACAGCACCAAGATAAGTCTGAATCCTCAAGTTAAACCTGCTGATTGGTGTGTGCACTGTCTCTTTGGAGGCAGTGAATTTGATAATTTCAGAGTATCCAGGAAGAGGGACTGCAGGGAGATGTCTCTGGGGAGGTGTCACTGATTGTTACCTGCAAGGCAAGGTAAAGACGGGCAGAGTCACAAAGAGCTTGCTGGTGAGGTGGACAGACTGGTGTGGCAAGTCGCTGACACACAGTCTGATCTCCACCCAAGCTCACGCTTGTTGAGGTACAGGGGTAACAGTACCTTTCAGTTCTGAGTAGAATGTCACATGAATGTCACCTGCAAACATCTGAAAAGAGCAGTTTTAGGACACAAAAGCTCCATCACTGACAAACTAAGCAAACCGCTCCAAGAGACAAGCGTGAAATAACATGGTCTTGTCTAACAGCACAAAATGTCAAAACACAAGCAAGGGTTTTAAAAAGCAACAGCTTTCATCCTGGTTGTACTGAATCTCATCCCTTCACTGAACAGTTTTAGATCTCCTGGTTTGCAGAAATGTAGTTACATTTGGCAAAAACCTAGAAATAATTACAAAGATGAATCTTATTAAAAGATAACCCCACAATAAAATACACTGGAATTGTTTCCTCCCCCTCCCCCCGATTACTTATGTGGCTATCAGATACCCAATTACCATAAAAATGATACTCCAGAGAATAACTCTTTAGAGCAAATGGAAACTGTAGGAATCAGTTACAAAAGCGGAGCAGCCAAACAAGTCTAGTTCATACAGGGGTTAAAACTGGACAAAGGAAAATAAAATCTATGAAAACGTGTATGTCAGAAGAACCACCAAGAATGTTTTAAATACCAAAGAGTCTTTAACATACTGTGCATGTCCTGTATTCCCTTGTCGATGGCCGGGCACACTCAAGCAGTCAGATGCCATGGGGATGAGGAGCATAGTATAAAAACGTTGCTAGATTAAACCGTATTCTGCATCTGGAAAGTCAGTCACTAGTCTTTCAAGGTCATATCTACTCAGCCACACCCCTGTAAAGCTGCTGTAACCCAAATGATTTCCTTGGCATTTCTCTGTGCAATTGAGAGCAGAATTTAGCTCTCACATACTGCTGCCAGAACCAATTGTAAGGGCTGAAAATTTCTCCCTCAATTTTACTGAACTGCTTTGAAATCAAATGACAGCCATTATAGCACAATCATTCCCAAACGCCAGCATCCCCATATCCCTCTGCAGCGCATTCTCCACTCCGGCGAGTACTTAGGAGAGCAGAGAGGAATAACTCCACTTTCCTATTGTTCATAGAAACGAGACTGTCAGAAGTGAGGCGCAAACTCACCCTTCAAGCTCTAGTGCCTTGCACAATAAAACAGCTCGAGGGGAAACAATCTGCCGCTGTCCCTGGGCCGAAGCACAGGGGTGAAAGGCAATAACCAGAGAGTTATTAACACTGAACTGCATGTGTCCTTGCACAAAGACCTTTTGGGCCACGCCTGGCTCGCCTAACTTTGGAACTCCACTGACTTCGCGAGGAGGCTGCAGTAAGCAGGATAGGGCCTTTAAGGCTTTCCCAGCATTTTTTGTAATTTGACCTTGGGTTGTGGGATACAGAGTTTTTGGCAAAGACCAGTTTTGCTTCCGAGCTGTCCTGTTTTGTTGTGAAGAGAGGCTGCTAACGAAGTCTGACAGTTTCTTCTTCCCTTCTGGGTGCATCTTGTAGTGCGGATACACTTCGAATGATTCACACTAAACAGGCCACTCAACCCACATCAGCAATATTTACCTCCCTTAATTGAATATGGCAATAATAAACATGAAACAGGAGAAAACCGGATTGTAAATACTGCCTCAGGGAGTAAATAAATAAAATAAATAAATAAATAAATACTGCCTCAGGGAGCTTGGTATGTCCTTGTGAACTGAGCTGGAAACACGCAAGATCAGATGCTGTATCATTCTTAAATTCAGAAGTTATATTCCCACATAACAGCAACATTATAAAAATACCCATCATGGGGGTGACTGGAACCACCACACGTCAGATACGAGAGGAGGGGAGAAAACGTGCTACTCGGTTCCCTCCAAGGAAGAGGGCTAATGGGGGAGGGGGAGAACATGGAATTTTAAAATCAGTAGTGTTGGAGAAGAGCTGCCGATTCTTAGGATTAGCTCCCAGGTGGGCCCTGAGCCAGCACACTCAGGCATGTGCTTACACATGCAGACAAGTCCCATTCAAATCACAGGCACTGCTCACGCATGTCAAGTTAAGCACATGCATGAGTCTTTGCAGATTTCAGGCCTTGGTATTTTTTCTAGGACGTGGGAGGGAAGCCTTGTTGGACACCGTTTCTTCTGTGTGCTTGAAGGGCAGAGTCACTAGCCTCCATTTAGAAGAGAATTATGCTTCCCACAACTTGCGTGGTCAATACAAAGTGGGGAACCACAAGAGAAACTCCCAGCATAGACAGTGCTAAGTTGACAGGGGGACTTCTCCTATCAACACAGCTACCACATCTCGGGTGGTGGAATACGTCACCAGAACTGCGACACCGTCCAAGGCTCGAGCCCTTCTCTCGGGCAGGGCCGGCTCCAGCATTTCTGCCGCCCCCGGCTTGCCGCAGGTG
>NW_020708137.1:4673-8881 GCF_002925995.2 Terrapene triunguis
GGCAGTTCGGCGGCAGGTCCTTCGCTCCTAGAGGGAGTGAGGGACCTGCCGCCCCCGAATTGCCGCAGGTGCCGCCCCTCTCCCTTGGCCGCCCCAATCACCTGCTTGTTAAGCTGGTGCCTGGAGCCGGCCCTGTCTCGGGGCAAACCCATTCCAGCGTGCCCTGCCTTTCACAAAGAAAAGAGAAGAGAACTCTCCCCAGGCCTCCTGCCAGCTTCGCCGGGATCGCAGGTTACCACACTGGGTGCCTCACGGTGCCCATCTCCGCCACTCCACATTCGGGGATCTGAACCCAACTCCCTTCCGATCGGCTGAGCGTTAAGCGCTACAGCAGCACTATAAGTGTGGACAAGCCCCCAGTATTTTGTCTAAGGAATCATTTGGGGAACACCATAATCTCGACTGAGGGATGAGTTACCAAATCAGGAAACTACCATGGAGGCTGCTTCAAGAGATTGTCATTATTCCCCTTTGTCTTTTCTCATTGGACCTAATCTCCTTTACACTGAGGCCACATTGCACTGCTCTGGCAGTTTAAAAGGGCCCCAAAGTGGGCACACGTTACATACATACTCATTTTAAAGGCCTTTTACACACTCGGAGCAGTGCAATTTGGCCTCAGTGTAAAACCGAATTAGGCCCTTAGATTTCAAAGCTAAGTCCTTCAACTTTCATTTACTTCAATGGGAACTGTTGAGTGGACAGCACTTTAGAAATAAGGCTGTGTATTTTAGGTGCCTAAATATGGCCTGAAGAGTCTAACTTTGATTAGCCAAGATTTTGAAAACTAGGGCCTAAACTTCCTTACCTGTGTCACTAACAGGGCATTAGTTTACCAAAACTGAAAGAGTTAACACCTGACTTTTCCCTGCCCTGAAGTAGGGATGTAAAATGTTAACTGGTTAACCAATAAGCATCAGTCTTACCAGTAACGTATTCAGTTAATGTTTAAATGCCTAATGTGCTGGCCCCGCGCCCACCCCCAGCTGTGACCCCAGCCTAGGCCCCCTGGCCCCTGTCTGGGTCTGGGAGCGGGGTGGCAGCCGGGACTCTGGGCACGGGGTGGCAGCTTGGAAACCGGGCAAAATGTGGGGGTGCTGCAGCACCCCTGGACCCATAGTTCCCGTGCCTATGTGGTGAACTCGTTAACAGTTAATGTTTAACTGATACAATTTTTATAATTTAAATGGTTACTTTTTTAAAATGCTATTTACATCCCTATCCTGAAGAGTTTACCCTCGATCCTGCAAAGACCTACGCACAGGCTTGCCTTTAAACTCGGAGTTCAACAAGAGTGCTCGAGTGCTTACAGTTCAGCATGTGCATACGTCTTCGCAGGGTCAGGGTCGAAATCTTTAGATAGTCCCTGCCCCAAAGAGTCTGCAGCCTCTTCCTGTTTGTCTGCACAACGGGGCTCCAATTTTGGCACCTATAGGTGCTAGTGTCATTTTCTTTTTTCAAAACGAATGAAAGAGGAAAGGCTGGAACCGAAAACATGGACGGATTGATTCACTTTCTGGGAGTGCTGCTTACGCTTTAGCTCCTCTTGCAATGTCTGGGTTGTGAATACTGCAGAGAGAGGTTTAAATACAAGCACAAATCTGTTGTCACTGATTTTCTTATAATTTCACGGAAATGTTTCTATAAACATTGTTTTCATGTCCAGTTCTGATTAAAACATTCCGTTGGCATTTGTCAAGGGCTTAGGAGTCCCACTGCATTTCAGCCACCTCCACAGTTTTCACAATGCGGGTCCTAGGAGAAAAGTCTTCCCCTAAAGTTTCATTTTCACCAATTCCTTATCATGTATTTTGTTTTCTTAGAATTTCTTGTAGTTTTTGACCCTTAGCTGGTGTAGTTTATTGTGACCAGTGGCTGGTCAGAGGCAGATTAAAGACAGGGGAATGCATACAAAAGGGTGAGAAACAGGAGAGGCGGTTTGCTGCTGTCCAGCAGCTGTAGATCAAGGCCTCTTACCATTTGGGATTGTTGGTAACTGAATATTAGAAATACAGCTTCTCATGCTCTAAAATCCTGGCACGGCCTTGTAGCTCCTCTCCAAACAGCAGCCCTGAAGAGTTGATACAGGTTGGGGACTGTCCGATTTTGTGACATGCATACCAAGAGATGGGGAAATCCTTTCAGAGCTGTATATAACTGACAGCAAGCAAGTGGGAGGGATTTGCATTTGCCTGTTCATCTCATGATCCTATTCCTTTGTGCAAAGTCGAAGTCATTCATCTCTCCTCGAAAGAATGGGATCAAAGGTGAATCCGAGTGTAAAGGAAACCCAGTCACACACTAAGCAGCGAGAACACCGCTCAGCCAGACAGCGAGAGAACAATTCTGGAGGCCTATGGGTACAACATCAATTGTTAGTCTTCTAACATTCAGACATTTGTGACTGCATCCAAGGGTGTCCTGCAAACAGCCTCCGCAACACAGAACATTCTACGAGATTTTCAGCAGCTATTAACTTTCCAGCCTTAGCTGGAAAAACCCCCAACCCTGTCCGCTCCATTGGCCCTAAATTTCCTGCACCACTTCAGTCATCTCTTTCCAGCTCCGAAACCCTGGTCATGGCACTGGAGCCTCTCCCCCAGTCCATTGCTACGATCACTTGGGATTTTACCTGAAACTTTACAGGATTATTCCCCGAGGTCAAAATATGTCTCAGGCCCAAATTCTTTCATCACATGAAAGCCCACTGAAGTCAAGAGTGCTAAATTCTAATCTCAGGAACGCCAGTGGAAATCTGGAGTAACTCCATGGACACAATGGAGTTAAACTGGATTTCCAGCGGGACATCCGAAAGCAGATTCTGGTCCTGAGCTTACATTAATGTACCATATTTTATCCCAAAGTCCCCCTAGAATGTCTTTACACATTACAACTGCAGAAAGCACTTTACTCACAAGCTCTGGACAGAATTTGGCAGCTATTTTACACCATAGAGGAATGCAAATATTTAATGCAGAAAGCCAGCAAAAAATAACATATCCAACTGAATTAGAATTAAATGTCAAATGCTACAAAAGACAATCAACATTGCCAGCGTCATCAGAAAGTCATTGGTCAGAGGGTATACCTTCATCACTAATGCTTGGATGTAAATCAATCTCGCTTATTCCTAGACTAGTTCATCACCAATGAGAATGAAGGTTGAGAAGTTAACATATCTATTATTCATTTCCTAAGTCTTAGATGTATTGACAGTGCCGTTGGCTGGATTAGTGAGACGTAATCAGACAATATATATTTTAATATCAAATTGCACAATGTACCGAGACAGCATTGTCCAAGGACTTACACGGCACCCCACCACCATGCTTTCTGAGATGAGATCTAGTGATTTGATCCTGGGAATGGGAGCCAGTAACTCCCAACATGGACTTGCTGTGTGACCTTGGACCAGTCAGTTAACCTGCCTGCATCTCTGGGCTGGATTCTTCCCAGTCTTTCGTTTGGACCAGTGCAACATGGACATTCAGTGCTACCAACAGGGGGAGTGAGTGGAGGATTCAGATGTGTCAGAGTTGGACAGCTGTTTGCACTGGTGTAAAAGAGGACACTGAGCAGTGGGGAGCATCAGGTTCTCAGTTTCCACATCTCTAAAATGGGAGAGATAATACTTAACCCTGGCCTACACTTAACATTTAGACTGATCAGCTACATTGTTCAAGGGTGTGAAAAATTCACAACCCTAAGTGCCATAGTTAAGCCGTCCTAACCCCTGGTATAGACATGGCTAGATCAACCGAAGAATTCTTCTGTCAACCTAGCTACTGTTACTCAGGGACGTGGATTACATACGTCAGCGGAAAAACTGCTGTAGCGCCTATAATGTCCACATGCACATCGCCTCCCTCAGGTGGCTGGTGTGAGGACCAGCTAATGCTTATTAAGTGCTTTAAAGATGAAGAGCTAAGTGTTACGTACTGTTTGCTACAATCGCCTTTGTTTTAGCAGCACAGGCCCTTATTGTTCTAGGCAGCTCTCAGTTTTTTCTATATTTACCAATACTGAGACATAACAGAAGCTCAAAATTACTGTGTTCATGCAGTGGGGATAACAATATCTGCACATTAGTTATCTATAGCATAGCATTTGGATAGCGGCAATAACTGCATATTAAGCAGTATTTTTAAAACAATTGTAATCCATCTAAAGCAGACTTTCATAGTCCATCAAGAGCAACCAATTACTAT
>NW_020708138.1:0-1147 GCF_002925995.2 Terrapene triunguis
TGGTCTGAAGCCTGGGCAGCTGCTGATGTACCAAACAAAAATCTAATCGACGACCCAACTGTGCAAGTGCCGGGCTTCTCCTCCCCACAGCGCATATGGACAGCTCCAAACCGTATCCGCACCCGGCATGGAAGATGTGCATACTTACTCCATAGATGGAAAGTGAGGAAATCGCCGAACTGCGACTGTGGTGTAGTGCAAACTATCGGACACATCATGAATGACTGCCCAATCTGTGCACATCCTGGAGGTGTCACAGCCATTCACATGGCTACCCCTTGACTCTGAGCTGGATAAGAGACCTTAAGATCCAACTGTATTTACGCCGTTGCTTTCACTGTTCCACTATCGCCATATGAAAGAAGCAGCAGCAGCAGCTCTAAACCCCGTTAGGACCTGAGACAAAGCGTATATATCCACAATGCTGGACCCTAATATTATAGGGTCAGATTTTCACAAAAACATAGTCATCTATTGTGTGCACCTAACAGGCCCTAAGTGTGACTGAAGTGGTACATAAGTTTTGTGTTGGCCCTCTGCATAAGGGATGAATTTCATTGTGTGCACACAGTTGTGTGCTTATTTGTGCAGGCAATTAGCACAATTCCACATGCAAACCAGTATGCACCAAATTGGTCATTTGGCAGGTGCAACTACCTGATGTGCATGCATAGTTAAGATAGCTGCATGTAAATGTTGGCAGGAAATTGCATGTGCATGTTGTGGGACAGCCTTGGTTTGCACATCAGGTTGAAGGTTGGCCATGGTTTGGGTACATTCCCCTTCTGAAGAGCAATTTTATATTTACCACACATGCAAAGTTTCAGCTCAGCGGATTTTCATTCCTGAACATTCTGAGCTGACTCCAACACTTCGCTCTGGCGTGCAGGCCAAATCGTCCTGACAGGGAACAATAAGGGACTATCTCCAAATATGATTACAAAACACAGAGTCATTGCTTGCTAGGAAATAATTGCATATTAAGCAGTATTTTTAAAACAGTTGTAACCATCTAAAGCAGACTTTCATAGTCCATCAAGAGCAACCATTTATGACTTTTTCATTTTACAACATTAAACACAGATTACACAGGAATTCTAGGACATGTAGTTCAGTGACAATTCTCCTCACGTTGATGGTAACTGTT
>NW_020708139.1:0-2747 GCF_002925995.2 Terrapene triunguis
GGCACAGCCTTTGTGTTACCTTGTGCATTTGTAGAGATCCTCCACTGCTCTCAATCACTGTAGCTCCAAGCACTTCAATAGAGTTATGCCGATTTACATCAGCTAAGGAACTGGCCCACATACTGAGGGCCAAATTTCCACAATGCCCATGTAATCAGCTGCACATGCCTGCTCTTGCAGATCATCACTTGCCCATGAAAATGAAGGAATTTAAATGCAAGACCCCATTTTGTAGAGTAAAATAGAGCACAAATGGGTTTTTCACATGTAAATTTTATTGTTTGCATGCTGAAAGCGGCATGTGCCTAGATGGAGGCAAGCATGAGGTATATATGACAGTATAATAACGTATTTAACCATGGCAGTGCTACACGCATCATATAATGATAGTGTAATAATATCAAATCCATAAAATCCTCATGGATTTTTAACGAGTATTTCCAACGAACAGTAAAGATCTGTTTCAGCGAGTGCCTCAGGTCTGACCTCACCGATTCTATTGTCTGGCTAGTCACAGTTTTGAGGAACGGAAGACAAACGCTAGTGTCTTCTGTTACAGAGAGATGGAACAAACACATTTGAAAGAACGGCACTGATGGGCTGACTCCGTGATTATCCAACAGCACATGCATATATAAAAGCTCAAGCACGTCAGTGCTGCACCGAATGATATGCAGTAAAGTTTCTGACATTTAAAAATAGTCACAGCTCCATACACTATAAAAAGCAATAAGTTGACTGTAGTAAGTTAAGTGGAATTAATTCCGTCTTGGCCTTCTGATGAAAATCAGACACAGCTCAAGCTCCTCTCAGACTCATACATTTTAAGGTCAGAAGAGACAGTTATGATCATTGACTCTGACCTGCTGCATAATACAGGCCATAGAATTTCACCCAGTGATTCATGCATCAAAAACAGTAACTTGTGGTGAAACTAGGACACTCTTTTAGATGAACATCAAACTTGTTTCACAGACCTTAAGTGATGGAGAATCCACCATCCACCCACTGGTAACTTTTTTCAACAGTTAGTTAACCTCACTGTCTGAAATAACGTGCACGTTATTTGTAGTTTGACGTTGTCTGGCTTCAGTTTCCAACCAATGGGTCTTGTTATGCCTTTGTCTGCTAGATTAAAAACCCATTTAGTATCTGATACGTTGTCCGTGTGTGTGATGGGATGTCCACCCCACACATGACTGGAAGGGTTAAGTTGGCCAAGTGGCCTTATTAACTCCACAGGCTGCAGCCTAAGGAAGAGCCAGGGAGCAGGGAATTGATTGCAGCAGGCTCAGCTGTGCAGGAGGAGGCAGAGCCTATTAAGCCAGGAAGCTGGCAACAGACAGGGGCAGCTGCTTCTGGGATAGGGCAGTCACTCCCTGGGAAGAGGGTGGAGGATTTGGAGCTGGTACACCCAGAGCAAGGAGAGGAACCAGGAGTTGTAGGAAACAATCCAGGGAAGGAGCAGTGAGGGCTGGGAGAGGAAAGCTCAGAGCTGCTGGGTTGAGGGTCCCTGGACTGTAACCAGAGTAGTGGGTGGACTCGGGTTCCCCTACCAGCCACCGAAGAAGTGGCACCGGTGGGACAGTGAATGGGAAGACTGCCTGGGTCACTGGGAGTGAGAGAGAATTGAAGGACTGTACCCCGGAAGGGGGGAAAACGCTGAGTGACCTAGCCAGAAGGCTGAGTCACGAAGACAATGCTGCGGTTCCAAGGACGAGAGAGAGACAGACAAAGTGTGCAACCGCGGGAAGGGGCATCGACCTCGAGAGCTAATCCCCAGAGTGACCGGGAGGAGGCGCCAGACAAGCAGTGAGTGGTGCCCCCCTTGACAACATGCCAGTACTTATGTAACTTGATCAAGTCACTCCTTAACCTTTTTGTTAAGCTAAACAAATTGAGCTCCTTCCGTTTCTCATTGTAAGGCCTGCTTTCCAGTCCTCAAATCATTCCTGTAGCCCTTCTTGCGGCTTCTGTAACCAGAATCACAGCAGTTGTTTTCTCTAGCTTCACCACCTCCCATCCCTTATTATCTGTGTGATAAATGTATTACCAAGTGTAATGTAAAACTAAACACAGCTGGCTGTAAAGAACACATAGCAAAAGATTTGGAAGAAACAGTATCTGATTCTGCCTCCTGCAAAGGCAGCATTTATCCTCCAGTGCCAATTTTTTCTAAAATTCATTTTATATCAGAGTCAGAAATAACCTAGTTATTTATCCTTTAGGTAGAAAAGGCAAATTGCTGGTCATGGTGACCCCAACTCCTCAAGTTTGGATCAGCCCAGAAGTATTTGGCAATTACAAATCTGGCATCCCAGACTTCAGTTAATAAGAGTCAAATAAAGAGGAAGGAACCTTCAATTCTAAAAAGCACGTTAGTCTGTGAAATTCATAAAAATCATTTTGAGGATATCAGCAGGAGGTTAATGGAAGGTCTTGTTATGAAACATACAAGGGCATAACCAATAACTGCTATCTTACAGAAGCCTGTTTTCCCCAGGGTACAAACATCACCCATTCTGCTGTATGCCACATTGTCCTGCGTTCTTCTTATCAGTTTCAACAGCACACAAAGTAACTTGACACTTTTAGAATATTTTTGATCAATTAGCAAGGTAGTTTTACCATTTTTGTGCCAATCCTAATACTACATCGATATTTCAATATCGCCAACACAGAGCGACCTTTCTGGAATGTAGGCAACTAGCTGCTAGGAAGTCTTCTGTAATGCAAACAGCTCTAAT
>NW_020708140.1:0-1069 GCF_002925995.2 Terrapene triunguis
TGGTCTGAAGCCTGGGCAGCTGCTGATGTACCAAACAAAAATCTAATTGACGACCCAACTGTGCAAGTGCCGGGCTTCTCCTCCCCACAGCGCATATGGACAGCTCCAAACCGTATCCGCACCCGGCATGGAAGATGTGCATACTTACTCCATAGATGGAAAGTGAGGAAATCGCCGAACTGCGACTGTGGTGTAGTGCAAACTATCGGACACATCATGAATGACTGCCCAATCTGTGCACATCCTGGAGGTGTCACAGCCATTCACATGGCTACCCCTCGACTCTGAGCTGGATAAGAGACCTTAAGATCCAACTGTATTTACGCCGTTGCTTTCACTGTTCCACTATCGCCATATGAAAGAAGCAGCAGCAGCAGCTCTAAACCCCGTTAGGACCTGAGTCAAAGCGTATATATCCACAATGCTGGACCCTAATATTATAGGGTCAGATTTTCACAAAAACATAGTCATCTATTGTGTGCACCTAACAGGCCCTAAGTGTGACTGAAGTGGTACACAAGTTTTGTGTTGGCCCTCTGCATAAGGGATGAATTTCATTGCGTGCACACAGTTGTGTGCTTATTTGTGCAGGCAATTAGCACAATTCCACATGCAAACCAGTATGCACCAAATTGGTCATTTGGCAGGTGCAACTACCTGATGTGCATGCACAGTTAGAATAGCTGCATGTAAATGTTGGCAGGAAATTGCATGTGCATGTTGTGGGACTGCCTTGGTTTGCACATCAGGTTGAAGGTTGGCCATGGTTTGGGTACATTCCCCTTCTGAAGAGCAATTTTATATTTACCACACATGCAAAGTTTCAGCTCAGCGGATTTTCATTCCTGAACATTCTGAGCTGACTCCAACACTTCGCTCTGGCGTGCAGGCCAAATCGTCCTGACTGGGAACAATATGAGGCTGCCCCCTAAGGGACTATCTCCAAATATGATTACAAAACACAGTCATTGCTTGCTAGGAAATAATTGCATATTAAGCAGTATTTTTAAAACAGTTGTAATCATCTAAAGCAGACTTTCATAGTCCATCAAGAGCAACCAATTACTAT
>NW_020708141.1:0-1603 GCF_002925995.2 Terrapene triunguis
CACCAGGGGGCCTTACATAAGGCCATGATTTATTACCTTGTTTACCTTATCTTATATAATCCCTAGACGACCAGGGGGCGCCTTTGTCTTACAAGGCCATGAGCCATTGCCAGGCAAGTGTCCCATCATGATCCTTACCTTCTCATGGAACTTTCCATTAGGTTGGCGTAAGGATGATACATCCCCACACCTCCCCCCTTTTTCTTAAATAAGGAACTATTAAGAAACGTAATATTACGTAAATACCCACGAAAACCATCGGGGTGTAAATAAGGATAGCCAATAAGACATGTTCTAAAGGGATCCGATGGGGTGGCCATGGACAAGCAAAAAAGGCTTCTTGGCCAGTCTGGTTCGCCCAGGTGACCCAAACATTTTGTTGTGGGTTAACAAAAGGTACAGAGTTTGGACATACAAAGACCCCTGCTCCTATAATAAGGAGTCTGAACAAATAGAAGTACAGCATTATCAGGTGTCTAGGCTGTGACAAACAACAAGTGCAGGTCCGGTGTCGCGGGGTCGTCGTCCAGCTCCTGCGTGGCGGCGTCGGGCTCCTCAGCAATTCGTGTCTTGAACCATGGCCGGACCCACTTCGCTTGAACCCACCGGGGACCCGCATCGGTGGAAACACCGGATGAGTATGCCGGAGGCTTCGGGGCAAACGGGTTGGTGACATCCAGTGGCCGGTGCGTGGACACGTTATCCCGTCCGGTGCACCCAATCGCGCAGCCCCATAAACCACAACGAGAACAGGGGGTAGCTACATCATCCGCCGGAGGGATCTTATCCAGTGGTTTTTTCCTATATGTCCTTTCAAAGCTAGATAAGCCCGGTTCCGCCATTTTTTCCAACCTATTCCGCAACTGCTCACCCTGCCCCGGGAACTCCGCCCGGAACTCTGGGGTACAAACATTATTGGTGACAGGAAAGCCGGGCTGGTTCAGGGCTCGCAATGTGTGGGACTGCGGGGGATGGCTCTCACCGGCCAAATGGGACAACTGATTCAGCATGTCCTGTAGCTGAAGGCCCTGTTTGTACATTTCCACCCAAAATTCTTGTAACTTATCCCCTTCTGGGCTCGAGACCTCCATTCTATCCGCGGGGTCGTCCGGTAACGGGACGGTACTAGAATCAACTTCGGGTGCACTGGGGATGAGTGGTATGATAGTGTCCTCACCCCCAAAGAACTCACGGGCTCCCACCGACAACACACAAGGCGGCTCCTCTTTTGGCCGAAAGAGGTCATTAATGGCCGACTGGACCTCGGCTTCTGCCGCAAGCGTCTCTATCAGTTTTTTAAATTTGCACCATATTTGGCTCAATGACACGGCCTCCTTGTCGCCGTGAGAGACCGACTCCCAGAGGTCAGAGCCTAGACTCTCCCAGACTGCCTTATCAAAGACAGTGTTCGGTGTAACAAAAAACGCGCGTCTTTGTCCCCATTTCAGCAAACGGGACAACGCGTCAGAGGGAAGCTTCTCTCCCTTTTTTTCAGCGATGCGTAATAAAAAATCATGCACCATCTCCTCCTCTGCAGACAAAGCAGAGCCCATTTTATCGAATGCAGCCGCTCACCTGTGAGCTCACGAACGTCTCTCTCGGA
>NW_020708142.1:0-2142 GCF_002925995.2 Terrapene triunguis
TGGGCATCTGAGTGCTAAAGACAAGCACACTCCTGTGAGCTGTTTTTAGGCAAACTTGCAGCTTTGGGACAAGTGATTCAGACCCTGGGTCTGTGTTGGAGCCAGACTGGAGTGTCTCGCTCAGCAAGACAGGGGGCTGGAGTCCTGACCTGGCAGGGAAAACAGGAGCAGGGGTAGTCTTGGCACATCTGGTGGCAGCTCCCAAGGGGGTTTCTGTGATCCAACCCGTCACAGTGGCGTAGTCGAGCAGGATCTGTGCACAGCTGATTGCTCTGAGATACTGGTAGTGATTTTAAGTGAGTTTTAAGTGTGGTGGCTGGAGAACAGACAAAGTGGTTACTGGTTTGTTATTTTCTGTTTGCTTATTTCGGGAAAGGGAAGTAGGGACAGAAAAGGAAGCAAAATAAGTAAGAATGAAGATCAAAAGAAGCTAAAACTACACAAGTTGCAAATTGCCCAGAAAGACTGAACAATGGGCACTGGGAATGTCTCTGTTAACTAAGAAGCCCCTGAACTGAGTGCATCTCAGTTTCAGTGAACTGCAGATGGGTGTGGCCCAACCTCTGTCTGTGATGAAGCTGACTGAAGTGTCTAACCTAGCAAGACAGGAGTGGAGGGGTGCCTGTTCTGGCAGGAGGGTGTTCTCTGTGGTATCCCAGCTCATCAAGCGATGGTCTCAAGGGGAGACAAATGGAAATTGATGTACAATTTGCCTGGGAAAAGGCAGACCTGGGAAAGGAAAAGGCTGCCCACCAGCCTGGACTTAAGAGACAAAGCAAGTAAGACCCAGAAGCATGACCTGGCTGTAATGGAGTGGAAGAGGTGCACAGAGACACGTATCCTGGAGCTGGAAGTTGGGGTCCTGGTGACTGCTGTGGTGGGAACAAACCCCAAGGACTCTAGCTGGAAGCAAACCCAACCTGAGTGAAAGGGGGGGGGATTTTGCTGGCCAGCGAAAGGTCTCTCATAGCTTGGAGCTGTGAGCCTACAGCTGGATCAGGGTCTCTTTCCCTTTTGGGGGACACAGGAGTGTCTGCCCCATAGGGGAGCCCAAAACCGAATTTTAGATATACTGCCTCCGCCATGGTCAGTGTCCAAGTCTCTGGCAGTAAGTTCAGGAGGAGGGTGTGATGTTGTGCAGTCTATATGGTTTTATAAAAAACATGATAATAAGTGAATATAATGTAACTGGGATAGTTTTATAAAAATTTGATAAGTGACTATAATGCAAATGGGATATGCTTCGTGCAAAAGGTCTCTTGTAAGGTATCATTACAAAGCTTATAATCTACCGAGTATGATCATCTGATTTGTATAAATGTACCACTCTTGTATCTAAAACTAGAAATATAAAACATAACTCTGAGGGCCTATTGTAATTATGTAAAGTGTGGGCCATTAATGATGGTTTGGAATCTTGATGACTCCCATTAACAAGGACCATTGTCTGCAGATGACTATGTTTACCTGTGAGTCTTCCTGTATATGTGTGTGCTGGCAAGTGAATAATGAAGTCTTGCAGTGACATGTGATCATGTCACCTGAACTGGAATCCATCTTTAACCTGGTGCTTTTCCAGTGAGGGGGGGGGTGAAAACCCAGAGGGACAAAGAGTTCCCGCCTTATGCAAAAGATATATAAAGGGGTGGAAGAGAACAGAGGGGGAGAGGAGCCATCATGGAGAAGCCCCTAGATAACACCTAAGCTGGAACAAGAGCTGTACCAGGGGAAAGAATTGTGCCCAGGCCTGGAAGGTGTCCAGTCTGAGAAAAACTTACTGAAGCATCTCTGAGGGTGAGATTATCTGTATTTAGTTTGATTAGGCATAGATTTGCGCATTTTATTTTATTTTGCTTGTGACTTACTTTGTTCTGTCTGTTACTACTTTGAACCACTTAAATCCTACTGTCTGTATTTAATAAAATCACTTTTTATTTAGTAATTTACTCAGAGTATGTATTAATACCTGGGGGAGCAAACAGCTGTGCATATCTCTCTATCAGTGTTATAGAGGGCGAACAATTTATGAGTTTGCCCTGCATAAGCTTTATGCAGGGTAAAAGGGATTTATCTGGGTTTAGACCCCATTGGGAGTTGGGCATCTGAGTGCTAAAGACAAGCACACTCCTGTGAGCTGTTTTT
>NW_020708143.1:0-1758 GCF_002925995.2 Terrapene triunguis
ACCCCTTGGGCACACAGCCCCCGGGCACACACCTACCAGGCACCCACTCACCTGGGCGTGCACCTACCCTCTGGGCGCACACCTACCGGGCACCCATCCCCTGGGCGCACAGCCCCCAGGCACCCACCTCTTGGGCACACAGCCCCCGGGCACACACCTACCGGGCACCCATCCCCTGGGCGCACAGCCAGCGGGTACACAGCCAGCAGACACACACCCCCTGAGCGCACAGCCACCGGGCACACACCTACCAGGCACCCACCCCCTGAGCACACAGCCAGTGGGCACACACCTACCAGGCACACACCCCCTGAGCACACAGCCACCGGGCACACACCTACCAGGCACACACCTACCAGGCACACAGCCCCTGAGCACACAGCCAGTGGGCACACACCTACCAGGCACCCAGCCCATGAGCACATAGCACGCGGGCGCCCACTCACCTGTGCACGCACACCCACCAGGCACACACCTACCTGTGTGCACCCCCACTAGACACACCTATATCCACCCACCTGGGCACATATCTTCTGGGCACACCCACCTTCAATGTGTACACACCTGTACACACTGCAGACAGTATATTCAATATAAACTCATTGGAGGTTTTATACAGTATACACAAATACAGTACATTATACACATCCACACCCTAAGAAATCTACGAAATCTACCATCACTTAACATAGGTACATGTTTTCTTCCTCACTAGATGCTGTTCATGTGTTGTTATACATAGAACTCATTTATTCTTATGTAAAATATAACTTGTTCATATAACACGTCATGTTTGTAAACTATCTAAAATGTTATGGATGAAATCTTTGACCCACTAAAGTGAATGGCAAAACTCTCATGGACTTCAGTAGGGCTAGGATTTCCCGTCTGTGTGCACACACGAGTGACTATGGCCTGGTCTACACTAGGACTTTAATTCAGATTTAGCTGCCTTAATCCGAATTAACCCTTCACCCGTCCACACTACAGAGCCAGTTAATTCGAATTAAAGGGCCCTTTAAATCGATTTCTGTACTCCACCTCGACGAACGGAGTAGAGCCTAAATCGATTTTGTTAATTCGAATTAGGGTTAGTGTGGACGCACACCACCGAATTACTGTATTTAAGTTAATGGGGTAGTGTGGCCGCACACCACCGAATTAATGTGGTTTAAAACCGAATTAAGGTGCTTAGTGTGGCCGCGCACAATCGAATTTATACAACCTGTTTCCCAAATTCGAATTATCTAAATTCGGATTAATCCTGTAGTGTAGACATACCCTATGGGTAATATATATACCCACAACGACAGTAATTCTGAACTCATTTAGGACTAATTACTATGTGGTTTCCACAAGTATGGATGTCTCTGTGTGTATAAACTCATTGATTTGAAGCATGTGCATTCATTTGTGTAAGGGCCTCTGGACCATAACTGGGGCACATAGACACTACTGCAAAATTAATAATACAGTATACTGTGTAAATAATATCCATAATTGCATATATCTACATATGTATATTAACATTTACACATACATCTGATTTTCTGTTATGTTGAAGTACACATCATGAGTAAAATTTTCAAAAGCACCTAACTGAGCACCTTAGGCTTCTAAGGCTAGGTCTACACTACACTACCTGAATCGGCGGGTAGAAATCGACCTCTCGGGGATCGATTTATCGCGTCCCGTCAGGACGCGACAATCGATCCCCGAATCGACGCTCTTACTCCACCAGCGAAGGTGGGAGTAAGA
>NW_020708144.1:0-1016 GCF_002925995.2 Terrapene triunguis
CAGCCCCCGGGCACACACCCCTTGGGCACACACCTACCAGGCACCCAGCCCCTGAGCACATAGCCAGCGGTCGCCCACTCACCTGTGCACGCACACCCACCAGGCACACACCTACCTGTGTGCACCCCCACTAGACACACCTATATCCACCCACCTGGGCACATATCTTCTGGGCACACCCACCTTCAATGTGTACACACCTGTACACACTGCAGACAGTATATTCAATATAAACTCATTGGAGGTTGTATACAGTGTACACAAATACAGTACATTATGCACATCCACACCCTAAGAAATCTACGAAATCTACCATTACTTAACATAGGTACATGTTTTCTTCCTCACTAGATGCTGTTCATGTGTTATACATAGAACTCATTTATTCTTATGTAAAATATAACTTGTTCATATAACACGTCATGTTTGTAAACTATCTAAAATGTTATGGATGAAATCTTTGACCCACTAAAGTGAATGGCAAAACTCTCATGGACTTCAGTAGGGCTAGGATTTCCCGTCTGTGTGCACACACGAGTGACTATGGGTAATATATATACCCACAATGACAGTAATTCTGAACTCATTTAGGACTAATTACTATGTGGTTTCCACAAGTATGGATGTCTCTGTGTGTATAAACTCATTGATTTGAAGCATGTGCATTCATTTGTGTAAGGGGCTCTGGACCATAACTGGGGCACATAGACACTACTGCAAAATAAATAATACAGTATACTGTGTAAATAATATCCATAATTACATATATCTACATATGTATATTAACATTTACACATACATCTGATTTTCTGTTATGTTGAAGTACACATCATGAGTAAAATTTTCAAAAGCGCCTAACTGAGCACCTTAGGCTTCTAAGGCTAGGTCTACACTACCCGCCTGAATCGGCGGGTAGAAATCGACCTCTCGGGGATCGATTTATCGCGTCCCGTCAGGACGCGACAATCCATCCCCGAATCGACGCTCTTACTCCACCAGCGAAGGTGGGAGTAAGA
>NW_020708145.1:0-1441 GCF_002925995.2 Terrapene triunguis
TCAATAATAATTTTGGGGGAGCTTCTAGGTTGTTGGGGGTTTTTAAACAAGTTCAAGAAATTTTGCCTGCTTTATCTTTTATCTAAACTTATTCTTTTTGTTAAAAAAAATTATATTGAATACAGTTGTACAGCAGAAATCTGGTGAGAGTTTAATCTCCGAGTTCAGTTGAATCAGTTATCTTGCCATATCTGATTAAACCTAAAATCAAATTATTAAGGAATGTGAAAGCATGAGCTACGTGTTCAGACAAGCCCAGCAGAATTTGCTGGGGCAAATTAAAACACTACATTCCACCTGCTTCTGTAGGGTTATTTTTTAAAATGTAAGTTTAAAAAAAATAATGAAAATATCATGCACTCATGTCAGGTTCAGTTCTTCTGTTCTTCACTTAGCTATATTCATCACAAAATAAGTCTTAACAGCATTAAAACATAATCCCGCCAACCATCAACGCTCATGTTGAAAGAAAACATTTAAGATCCAAAACATGTACCGTAAAGACAGTTACGAATAACAAAAACACTTGACACATTTAGCAGATGTTCTGCCAGACAGTTAAACCAATAAGATTCTTCCCTTCCCAAAATTCTGTCCCTTTCAGACAGCACTGTACCAAAAGCAATAATGACCTTTACTAGTGTCCTTTTTTCTAAGTTTGCTGAGGCTTATAATTGAAACAAAGTAACAAGACCCAAACTCCACTTTTTGGCATGGCACTGATAGAAGAATTAAAACTAGGTCCTATCTGCATAAACACTTAATGTCCACTGCCAAATCCAATACTGAAAATGCAATATGTGGGGCAAATCATTTAATTTACATACTAAAAAAAGAAAAGCAAAAAAGTAACAAATTGGATGAATCTCTTGAGCATTTTCCTGCATGATCCACTGGGGACTTATTACACTGAAAAGCTTTGCAAAAATAATCTATTATTTGTGCTTCGGTAGCACCTTTCCTCCAAAGAGCCCAAAATGTTTTACTACATAAACTTGTAAGTCTCACTACACCCTCCTCCCCCCTCCCTCCAAAAAAAACTACTTTGAGAGAGGTGAGATTGGAAGAACTTCAGAAGTGTGTGTCATTCAAGGGTAAATCATCAACGTCTACGATAAGGTGTAAAAAATAAAGAAAAAAGTTCCTACCAAGAGTGGCCTCTATTTTACTTATACACCCTTCCTCTACTCCCCCCGCCCCCCCCTCAAAAAAAGTTAGTTTTTTACTCTATGATATTGTTAATTTCACTGTGAGGCTGGAAGATCATCATGTGGATTTGTAGTTATGGTAAAAAAAAGTTTTTTAAAAAAAGTGACAGCTTTTCAAAGTTAAAAGTGAAATCTCAAAAATGATCAGAATGAACATCTAGCTCAGGGACAGTTTTATGTTGAGTTAAAAAAAAAAAAAAAAAACCCTGCAGCTCCAGCAAACCAAACAAAAA
>NW_020708146.1:0-1452 GCF_002925995.2 Terrapene triunguis
TCAATAATAATTTTGGGGGAGCTTCTAGGTTGTTGGGGGTTTTTAAAACAAGTTCAAGAAATTTTGCCTGCTTTATCTTTTATCTAAACTTATTCTTTTTGTTAAAAAAAATTATATTGAATACAGTTGTACAGCAGAAATCTGGTGAGAGTTTAATCTCAGAGTTCAGTTGAATCAGTTATCTTGCCATATCTGATTAAACCTAAAATCAAATTATTAAGGAATGTGAAAGCATGAGCTACGTGTTCAGACAAGCCCAGCAGAATTTGCTGGGGCAAATTAAAACACTACATTCCACCTGCTTCTGTAGGGTTATTTTTTAAAATGTAAGTTTAAAAAAAAAATGAAAATATCATGCACTCATGTCAGGTTCAGTTCTTCTGTTCTTTACTTAGCTATATTCATCACAAAATAAGTCTTAACAGCATTAAAACATAATCCCGCCAACCATCAACGCTCATGTTGAAAGAAAACATTTAAGATCCAAAACATGTACCGTAAAGACAGTTACGAATAACAAAAACACTTGACACATTTAGCAGATGTTCTGCCAGACAGTTAAACCAATAAGATTCTTCCCTTCCCAAAATTCTGTCCCTTTCAGACAGCACTGTACCAAAAGCAATAATGACCTTTACTAGTGTCCTTTTTTCTAAGTTTGCTGAGGCTTATAATTGAAACAAAGTAACAAGACTCAAACTCCACTTTTTGGCATGGCACTGATAGGACCTAGTTTTAATTCTTCTATCTGCATAAACACTTAATGTCCACTGCCAAATCCAATACTGAAAATGCAATATGTGGGGCAAATCATTTAATTTACATACTAAAAAAAGAAAAAGCAAAAAAGTAACAAATTGGATGAATCTCTTGAGCATTTTCCTGCATGATCCACTGGGGACTTATTACAGTGAAAAGCTTTGCAAAAATAATCTATTATTTGTGCTTCGGTAGCACCTTTCCTCCAAAGAGCCCAAAATGTTTTACTACATAAACTTGTAAGTCTCACTACACCCTCCTCCCCCCTCCCTCCAAAAAAAACTACTTTGAGAGAGGTGAGATTGGAAGAACTTCAGAAATGTGTGTCATTCAAGGGTAAATCATCAACGTCTACGATAAGGTGTAAAAAATAAAGAAAAAAGTTCCTACCAAGAGTGGCCTCTATTTTACTTATACACCCTTCCTCTACTCCCCCCGCCCCTCCCCCTCAAAAAAAGTTAGTTTTTTTACTCTATGATATTGTTAATTTCACTGTGAGGCTGGAAGATCATCATCTAGATTTGTAGTTATGGTAAAAAAAAGTTTTTTAAAAAAGTGACAGCTTTTCAAAGTTAAACGTGAAATCTCAAAAATGATCAGAATGAACATCTAGCTCAGGGACAGTTTTATGTTGAGTTAAGAAAAGAAAAAAAAAACCCTGCAGCTCCAGCAAACCAAACAAAAAGGGCACTG
>NW_020708147.1:0-2047 GCF_002925995.2 Terrapene triunguis
ACTTTTGGGGTGTGTGCTAATTTATTTGAGACTCCCGGCCCTTTAATTACAGAGGGTGGGGGGTCTGTCCTAGGAGCCGTTGAATGAAGTGAAAGTCACTTAACAGCTTATAGTGTTTGTTTACATTGTATTAATTACTTTAAGAACAAAGTTAGTTAACTTGTTTGTAAGTTTTACATAGTAGTAAAGTATCTTTCACAGGATAGATATAATCAATGGTTTCTACAGACAGTAGCTTACAAGTTTTAACAGAAGACCCAAGAGATTTTTGTACTTGGTGAAACTGTTGGATTTTAAAGTGTGGGGGACAAATTATGAGGGGGTCACTGTCTCTTGGGGGAATTACTGTTAGTACCTTCTTTAATATCCCTACATAATCCCCCTTTTGACACTACGATATTTATATAATCGTTAGTGTCACTTTGTTTTTAACCTGTTTAAGAGAAGGTACTATGAGGCAACAACATTTATTTACTGGGGGGTTGCTAACACTTTTATTTTTCCAAAATACTTTCTTTCACGAGTGGATACATACACATTGTTTATTGTACAATACTTTGGTGTTATTATTTAATTTATTTCACATACATGATTTCAATGAAATATTTTTACTACAAGGCTTTGGGGCAACAGGTAAGGTGAGGCATACCCACTTTTGAGGAGTTTATTTGGTACAACCTTTAGTGTCCAATAGTTTTTTTCCCTCCCCAGCCCACTGGCTCGAGGTCCGAGGCAGCCAGAATGATCCCATGTGTAATATGGGGAGTGGGCTAACCTTTTATACCTTTGCCTCCAGAGACTGTTGATGTGCTATTTTTACAATTATTTTTTTAATTAACAAGTCTGGTTTCACGGTGCTGGAAACATACTGCATCCAGTTATATTGGTAAGTATTAAACAGAGATTTTTTTCCTTTGTTTTAACAAATGCATTAAAACCTTAATATTACCCGAAATTACCCAAAACATTTTGTGTTCCAAAGTATGTGCATTTCAGTGCATCCCATAGCGATAGCCGTTTGCATACAGATCACTGCTGCTCCTACAACACTCCGCCCCTTGATCTATGATCATTACAGTACAGTAGTTGCTGTCATTGTAGGGCACAGGTGATCTGTTGTAAACAAACCAAACAATTATAACCAGGTGAGTATAACTAAAATTATTACAATTGACTAAACACCAGATATAATATAAACAGAAATGCAAACAATTAATTATAATAATTTGGAATACAATAAAACCTAAAACCATTACAATAATCAGGTACATTGACAAATAAAATGAGGCCCAAGTTTGATACTGCAATAGCCATTAAACAATAAATGTTAACCCTAACCCTTAAATACACACAAGAAATAAGATTTGTAGGAGTACCAGTATTAATAACAAAACTTAATAACAAAATGCTTATTAGAGAACCTAACAAAAAATAAACCTGATGCATTAGGGACCAAAGTCTTTTGGACACAAGTGGTGATTGATAAGTTGGATGGACATGGGGGAAGTAGAGAGAGGAAAAGACATTTGCCCTGTCTAGTGTAGTATCCCCTCTTTCTCTGGACCCAATGCTAGCACAGGACACCACTAGAGACAGACACAGAACATGCAACACAACACAGAACATGCAACACAGAACACTGAAAACAGACTTTGTCGCGACACTATAACCATGGTATTTTATAACTCTTCAGCTGGTACCAGCTCTCCTGATGTTCTGGTTTAGATCCTGAAAGATAGAAGCTTGGAAACAAATTAGCACAGTGCTTCCACCATGGCAGAACCTGATTAGTCTTTGCCACAGTGTGTTCAGTACTTGGGGCTGCACAAATGCTAATTAAGTTGTGCATTTCTTTGTGAGTTTACATTTTTTTTTTTATTTTAAAATTTCTAGCCACTTTGCCATGGCCTGGAGGTCTGAGGCAGAAGCAGGCACTGTTGTTACTGTTGCAATGGCATTCTGGCCCTGGGAGGAGACCCATTCGCAATTCTCCACCAAAATGTTATACCAATAAAATAAAAACCAGCAGGATCTTATTAAGAGGGAT
>NW_020708148.1:0-3190 GCF_002925995.2 Terrapene triunguis
TCTATTTTTAGAATGAGCAGTGACCAGGAGCACCGCCAGCTTTTCTGACGCCGTAGGCGGCGGAAGGTCCCGCCCCGAAATGCCGCCCCCCACAGAGGCGGCGGAAGGTCCTGCCGCCAAAATACCACCGCGGTCGCCGCCCCCCAAATTGTAGTGCCCTAGGTGACCGCCTAGGTCGCCTAATGGGTTGCACCGGCCCTGGCAGGGACGTATGAGCCACTGGGGACAGGTCTTGGTGGGGCTGTGGCCTCGGACCCAGTCACTGACAGGGAACAGGTCCCCATCCCTTCCCCCGCCGCTGAATTCCAGGCCGAGCTGCGGAAGGATCCATCCTTAGAAAAGCTGTGGGAACTTGCTGGCCACAGCACGGCGGAACCCCTGGGGGAAGGCTGCCGGGAGAGATTCCCGTGGGAGAAGGGATTCCTGTACCAGGAATGGGCTCCCCCAGTGGAAGTGAAACCGTAGGGGATCAGGAGACGGCTAGTAGTCCCCCAGAAGTACCGCTGCAGGCTACTGTACCTGGCCCACAATGTCCCTCTCTCGGGACACCAGGGAATCCAGCGCACCAGGCAGAGGCTGCTACGGAACTTTTACTGGCCCGGGGTCGCTGATGCTGTCCAGCAATACTGCAGGTCCTGCAACCCCTGCCAGAGGGTGGGGAAGGCCCTGGACAAGGGGACAAGCTTTGAGACCCCTGCCCATCATAGAGGAGCCTTTCCAGAAGGTGGCCGTGGACATAGTGGGACCCCCCAGCAAGGCAACTCGGACAGGGAAAAAATACATTCTGATAGATTTTGCTACTCGCTATCCCGAGGCAGTGGCTCTGTCTTCCAACGAGGCAGACACTGTGGCAGACGGACTGCTGTCCATTTTCAGCAGAGTGGGGTTCCCCAAGGAGGTCCTTACAAACCAGGGCTCCAATTTCGTGTCAACTCTGCTCCGGTGCTTGTGGGAGAAGTGTGGGGTCCGACACACCTGGGCCTCAGCGTATCACCCCCAATCCAATGGGCTGGTGGAGAGGTTCAATGGGACCCAAAAGATGCTGCTGAAAACCTTTATGAGCCAGCACCTGCAGGACTGGGACAAGTATCTACCCCACCCGCTGTCTGCATACCGGGAAGTGCCCCAGGAATCAACCGGGTTCTCTCCTTTTGAGTTGCTATATGGGAGGAGAGTGAGGGGACCCCTGGACTTGATGAGGGACAAATGGGAGGGGAAGGCCTCCCCCGATGGAGAATCAGTGGTAGAGTATGTACTGACTTTCCGGGAAAAGCTTGCTGAGCTCATGGGCTTGGCTGGGGAGAATCTAGCCAGGGCCCAAGGGAAGCAGAAGGTCTGGTACCACCGCTCAGAGCGTGCCCGCTCCTGTGCCACCGGGGACCAGGTGATGGGTCTCATTCCCGTGAGAAAGAACAAACTACAGGCTGCCTGGGACGGGCCCTTTAAGGTCATCAAGCAGCTGAATGAGGTGAACTATGTGGGGGAACTCTCTAACGGGCTCACAGCCACTGGGTGTACCATGTCAACTTGACGAAGCCGTACGGGGGGGAGGGATAGCTTAGTGGTTTGGGCAGTGGCCTGCTAAACCCAGGGTTGTGAGTTCAATCCTTGAGGGGGCCATTTAGGGATCTGGGGCAAAAATCTGTCTGGGGATTGGTCCTGCTTTGAGCAGGAGGTTGGATTAGATGACCTCCTGAGGTCCCTTCCAACCCTGATATTCTATGATTCTATGATACTTTGACAGGGAGAATTTGGTTGTGGCCAGTGGGAGGAGCAGGGAGATAATCCCTTAGTGGATCTATTCCCTGAGACGGGGCCGGCCCTTCGCTGGAATCAATTCCCCTCTCTGAGCAGCTAACCCCTGCCCAGCAGGCAGAGATCACAGAGGTGCTGGGTTCCTACCAGCAGCTGTTCTCCAACCAGCCTGGGCTCACTAACCCGGCTGTCCACCAGGTGGAGACAGGAGCCCACCCTCCTGTAAGATGCTCCCCGTTCCGGGTCACTGGGAAAACAGCCCAGAACCTGGAGACAGAGAGGTCAAGGACATGCTGGCTTTAGGGGTGATCCAGCCGTCCTCCAGCCCACGGGCCTCTCCTGTGGTGTTGGTCCGCAAGAAGGATGGGTCAATCTGGTTTTGTGTGGATTACCAGAGGCTTAATGCCATCACCAAGTTTGATGCCTACCCCATGCTTAGGCCTGATGAGCTCCTAGACAAGCTAGGGGGGCTCGTTATCTCACTACTATGGATCTCACCAAGGGCTTCTGGCAAGTACCTTTGGATCCGGATGTCCGGGTGAAATCTGCTTTTATCACCCCTATGAGCTCATAGAGTTCCTGGTCCTAACTTTCGGCCTAAAGGGGGCACCTGCCTGGTGGACCAGTTACTCAAGGGGGTGGAGAATTTTGCCCTGGCCTATATTGATGATATCTGTGTTTTTAGCCAGACCTGGGAGGACCATGTGTCCCAGGTTAAACAAGTGCTGGACCGACTCCGGGATGCAGGTCTGACTATAAAAGCTGGGAAGTGCAAAGTGGGGATGTCAGAGGTGTCATACTTGGGCCACAAGGTGGAGCGGCTGCCTAAAGCCAGAGCTAGCCAAGGTGGAGGTGATCAGAGATAGCCTGGGGAGCGGGCCAAAGCAGCAGGTCCAGGCTTTCATTGGGATGGCGGGCTACTACCGGAATGCTCCGAGGTCAGACCCAGGAAGGTCGAAGCTGTGTGAGCTTCTTGCCCTGGCGACAGTCTGCTCAGAGAGAGGAGGCTCCCCCAGAGTCTGGACTGGCTTCGTGGGGAGTAGTTCCAGAGCATCGCCCGGGGGCTCCGTAACACACCGTACTGCCAATGGATAGAAAAGGTGAGGCTAGGTCAGAGAGGAGATGGCCTGAAGGCGCTATGGACGAGTGATAACCCAGCCCGTAGCATGCTGGAGTTGATGAGAGCTGAGTCATTGACTTAAATGGGGTCGGGTGGGATACTAAGCAAACGCACCTGCAACCTGCCTCATGGAAGCAGTCTCAGTGATTTCAGTGGGACCTAGTCACATGTGTGAAACTGAGCACACGTGTGGCTGTTTGCAGGCTCAGGGCCCACGTCAGGTCCCCTCTCTTTGCAGCTCCATGCACAGCACCGTATCAGTCCCTCAGACCCAGCCCCACGCACAGCACCGTATCCGGTCCCCTCGGACCCAGC
>NW_020708149.1:0-6025 GCF_002925995.2 Terrapene triunguis
GTAGATTTTGACCTCCAAAGTCTCTGGGAAATTGATACTTCTATGTATCAAAAGGTATTGATCTCTATCGAGGAGGTAGAAGCAGCAGTGAATAAGATCAAGAATGGTAAAGCAGCTGGTGAAGATGAGAAATTGTTGATATGACCAAGGCAGTTGAAAATACTGGAGTAAAGTGGCTTCATAGATTACTATGTGTTTGCTGGGATCAAGCGAGGATACTAGATGACTGAGAAGGGGAATGATTGTGCCTGTTTGGTAAGGGTGATGCAAATGATCCAAACACCTATCAGGGCATCACCCTCTTAAGCTAGCCTCTCACAGTCCTTGAGAGAGTTTTGGAGGCAAGGTTGAAGTGCAAGGTGGAGGAAAATATAGGAGAGGCACAACGTGGCTTTAGGAAGGAAAGGAATGCGATGGACGCAATATTTGCAATGACATGGAGGTTTGAAAGAATGATACATTGGAGGGTATGACAGCTATTTAGCATTTCCTGATCTTGAGAAAGCATATTATTTGGTTCATGGGAGCTGGTGTTTGGAGTATTGAAATGCATGGGAGGGGAACATCAAGAAGTGGAGATGATAGAGGAGCAGTATTGAGGTCAAGAGCTAAGGCAGTAACAATATATGGAATGTTGTAAAGTTTTGAGTTGATGATGGCATTGACACACGGCAGTGTGCTGAGTCGACTTCCCTTCATCCTAGTTATGGAGCTAATTAATAGAAGAACCAAGCCTGTGAAGACACAGAAAACTAATGTATGCTGACAATCTGGCCCTTTTAGCTGACAGCAAAGAGGAACTGGTAAATATAGTATCAGAGTAGGCACCTGTGTTTAAGACCATAGTTGGAAGGTAAACACAAATAAATCTGAAGTTATGCATGTAGGAATGGTGGAAGAAGAGCTGTTGATTTAAGTTTCACAAGAGATGCTGAATCAGAAGAAAGAATTTGTGTACTTGGGAAGTACACTTAGTGCCATTGGAGAGGCATGGAGCACTGAAATAGAAGAACCCAGTGTGCATGTGCAGCAGTGAAAAAGGTGGCAGGAGTACTGTGGGACTAGCAATTAGGTAACAAACTGAAAGCAAAAATGTATTCTGCATGTGTTTGTCCCGGCCTGCTCGACGGTTTGGAAATAGTGGGTCTTACAGAGATGGAAGAAAAAGACAATAATAGAAAATAATACAGTGAGGAGAATGGCAAGCAAGCAGAGGGTATACAAGAGTGTGTATGGAAGAAATTAGGGGTTAGATGGACTTCAGGCTGTCCATGATAGATAGGCTGGACAGCACACATTTGAGGTGGATCAGAGAAGTGATGAGAATGGGAGAAGAATGACCAGCAAAGAAAACATGGGAGGAAGAGGATAGCAAGAAAGCACACAGAAGACTGAGATACAATGGAAAGACTCTATCAAGAGAAAAGGACTGGAACTCCAAGACTTACAAACCTGTACTATGGACTGGAAGGAGTGGCCAAAAATAGTGAGCACGTCCAACCCATGTATATGGGAAAAGTTGTTGAGAAAGAGAGAAAAGAGAAGAGCGTATACTATTAAATCATATGCATTTTGTGTCTGGTCCTGCTCTGTGTAAAGGGCTTTGGGTGCTTTGGACCCTTAAATAGTAAAGACTCTGTTCTAGATTATATGACCTTCACATGTCTTAATCCTGTAAAGTGCTGAGCCCCCCCTGTGAAATGCCAAGCGCTCAACTGCCACTGAAGCCACAGGACTAGGCCATTTGATACACAACATGGGGTGTGGGGGAGGAGGGACCCTAAAAACGCATGACAACCCAATGCACAGAAGTTGTGTATTGAAGTGCTGAGTTCAAATATCTGTCCAGTGTAACAAAGGCTTTGGGGTGGGGAGAGGAGGATGGAACAGTGTCCCAAACACTCTCCAGAACATTGAAAAAGAGGCCCTCCTGCAACAGGAGAGTAAAAATGCACCTTCTTTGATCCCTAATTCCATTGAGGGTCATCTCAAGGGCTTAGGGCCAGCCCTGCCTAGTTCTCTCTGCTGGTAGCACTGCTTGCTTTACATATTTAATGAGATTTTATGATTTTAGGCATTGTAAACTATAGTTGCTTCCGTAGACCTCTTAGACCTTCCTTCACCTACCTTCAATATACCTGTCAAGTTTCACAGGATGTGCTCTAAATTCCAGAAGGGAGAATGCTGACTTCGCACAGCGGGAATGAAAGAGCCACAAAGCATTACATTGTCATACAAATTACATGACAGGCTTGGAGACTGGAGTGGAGATAGGGGAGCAGCAAGTGTGGAAAGAAACTAGGATTGTATAGTTTGTTTAGGAATGTGTTTTGTGTGCATCTCATGGAGAAAGGAATGTGATATGTTCTGTATTTTACAATGTAGACTATGCAAGGAAAGAGTTGTTCAACTGAAAGTGTATTTTATATATATCTCATTAAACTCTTGAAAATGTCACTTAATGTCATACTTAATAATTTCTGCATATTCAACTCCAATTGATGTCAATGGAAGCTTTGCATACAAATTAGTTGCAGGATACAGATGAGGATTTTTGGGGAAGCGGGTTTTTTTTTTTTTTTATTCTGAACTTTTACACATGTAATTTGTTCTTCAGCGAGCAGAACAAGGTTCCTTTTCATCAGACATTTAACGTGTTTTTGTGTAACACTGGCTGGTACAGGCAAAGCATTATCGATTATGAAAATGTGTTGCTAATCTTATGTGTGTTACAGAATGCCATGTATGGTAGTAGTGAGAATATCTAACCTATGCTGAAGGGCTTCCTCTTCAGAATTACTGTGTTGAAGGTGGAAGGGATATTTAGGCACAGGTATTGGGGTTATCAACAAATACCCTGCTTTGATAGAACACTGATCACTTCCCTGCCATAGCTAAGCTGTTACTGCCACAAACGCATCTTCTCACTGAGATGCAAGATCATACGGAAAGATCATATGCTCTGTTGCTTTGTCCCAGTTTTCTATGTGTCAACACAGTTTTCACCATATATAGCAATAATGAAAAACTGATACTTTGCAAAAGCTTCCCTGAGAGCTCCTGCCACGCAAGGAGACACTGGGAGATCCCTCTTGTGTTCTGTGCTGGAGGTCTGCACCCAGGGCTGGATTACCCAATAGGCAGACTAAGCATGTGCTTAGGGCACCAGCAAAGCAGGGGGCATCAAAAAATGAGATTTTTTTTTAAATTTGAGATTTAATATTTCAAAAAAAGCATCGAAGTAGTCATCATGGGAAAAATCAGAACTTTGCTAGACTTCCTTACACTCCACTACACACACTTCCCCCGTTTTTCTGTTTTCTTTTTATTACTTATCCCCACCTAAACCAGGGGGGCGTCCTACTAACATAGATCGAAATAATGCGAGGAAACCAGAGACTGTAACTGATCATCCTACTCCTGGTGGTAAAACAGACATTGTTCTAGAAGGTGTGGGTGTGTCAGAGACTGAACCTGCTCATGCTGTAAATAATAGGAGAAAAGATCTTGGTATGGGGGTTGATTTCAGTACCGATGATGTAGCTTACTGGATAGATCATGGACCAAATGACTGTCAACACCACACTGGGCCATTTGAGAAATCACGTCAGACTTTTGGCAAACAAACAAGATATTGTCCACAAAAAATATTTTTCGGCATGAAAGCGAATAGTGAGAAATACACTTGAGAATGGCTACTGTATTCACCATCAACAGGGTCTGTGTACTGTTTTGTTTGCAAACTTTTTGCAGATAAACCTTCAACATCCCGGTTTGCTGCAGATGGATTTAGTGACTGGCGGAATACTGTTTTAATTGAACAACATGAAAATAGCACTACTCACAAAGATTCAATGTTGACATATTTAAATCGAAGACAGAGCTTTGGATTGACACAAAAATTGGAAGAACAAATTAAAGGGGAGCGTGAATACTGGCAACATGTCTTGCAGCGTGTTATAGCTGTTATTCAAACATTAGCTGAACGTGGTCTGCCTTTCCGGGGATCAAATGACACATTTGGATCATTGCAGAATGGAAATTCCTTGGGATTGTTGGAGCTTGTGGCTCAGTTTGACCTATTTTTAGCAGGCCATATCTCAAAATATGGGAATGCTGGCAAAGGTAACCCATCATACTTATCCAAGACAATATGTGATGAACTCATTGGTCTAATGAGTGACAAAATTTGTTCAGCTATGGTGGATGAAATAAGTACTGCTGGGTACTTCAGTTTATCTGTTGACTCTATACCTGATCTTTCACATATTGGTCAATTGAGTATTGTACTAAGATATGTGTCTCCCACAGATGGAAAACCAGTTGAACGATTTATAACATTCCTCTATTTGAAAAGCCACACTGGTGAAGAAATGGCAAATCAAGTACTGCATTATCTGTGCCAAGTTTGCAAAATAGATTTCTCAAAGTGCAGAGGTCAATCTTATGACAACGCTGCCAACATGTCAGGGCGTTATCAAGGAATGCAGAAGAAGCTTTTAGAACGAACAAATATGCCATATTCATACCATGTGCTGCACACTCTCTCAATTTTGTTGGCCGCAGTGCTGTTGATTGTTGTCCGGTGGCAGTAAGGTTTTTCTCAACAGTCCAGTTACTTTATACATTTTTCTCTGCCTCAACACACCGATGGGCAGTTCTTAAAACATATTTGGGCAATGATCGTGTGTTGAAATCTCTTTCTAATACTCTCTGGGAGGCACATGAAGTGGCAACAAGTGTAATTCTGGAGTCCTACTCAAAGATTGTGGATGCATTAGAAAGTATAGCTGAAGACCAATCACAAAAGGGAGAAACTATACGAGAGGCAGAAAACATTGCAAACAAGATGCAAGAACTAGAGTTTGACCATGTGGAATGAAATTTTACAACACTTTTACCACACAAGTCAAGCTCTCCAAGAAAAAGAATTGGATTTGAAAACATGTGCAGACCTCTGTCAATCATTAGCAGATCACTTACACACTTTGAGGAATGATTTTGAAAGATTTGAATACATATCAAAAGATATCTTGCCTGATACTAACTACAAAGAAGCCCAGTCCCGCAAGCGAATCAGGAAAAAACCAGCAAATGATAGCAGTGCAACAGAAACAGCATTGAATCCTAGAGACAAATTTCACGTATCTACTTACCACGCTATAATTGATACACTTGAAGCTCATATGAAGAGGAGAGGTGAAGTGTACAAAGACGTATCAAGTAGATTTTCTTTTCTAAACGATATGGACTTATCTGACGAACAATATTCACAAGGTTCCCAAAAGCTAGTTGACTCATACCCTGTTGACTTGAACATGAATCTCTGTGGAGAAGTACGGCAGTTCCACTGTTATATGCGCGCAAAGTTTAATGAAACAGGAAAAATGAAATTCAGTCACATTGATCTTCATGACACAATATTGAAAGACGGAATACAATGTGTATTTCCAAATGTAGAGATCGCACTACGTATTTTTCTAACATTTATGATTACTAACTGCTCCGCAGAACGCTCTTTTTCTCAGCTGAAAAGAATAAAAAAACCCTCAGAGAACAACAATGTGTCAGGACAGACTTGATTCACTTTCCCTATTGTGTATGGAAGCAGACATGCTTCGTCGAGTCAGCTTCGATGAACTTATCCAGAATTTTGCAATCAGAAAATCTAGAAAGAAGCTATTTTAACTTCAGCATACATGTAAGTTTTGTGTTATTTCGAAAAATAAAATTTTATTTTACGGTATAGTATTGTTTTTATTTTGAACTACATGTGGGGGGCACCATAATCTTTTCAGTGCTTAGGACCTCTAAAGGTCTTAATCCGGCCCTGTTTGCACCAGGAAATTTCCTGACAATCTCTTCAGACCAGATCATATAGGAGCTGGAATCACTAAATGAAGATCTGTGTGCTAAAAGCTGGGCCTCGGGTCCCAGAAAATCCACTGAGAAGAAAGTTGAACATCCAAACAAATAGTGTAGATTTTGACCTCCAAAGTCTCTGGGAAATTGATACTTCTATGTA
>NW_020708150.1:0-1039 GCF_002925995.2 Terrapene triunguis
CAGCCCTGGGCTCCCCCCACCCCAGCTCTGCCAGTGCCCCTCACTCCCAACCTGCAGCCCCTGCCATCCCACCCTGGGCTCCCTACCCCCAAGTGCTGTTAATGAGGGAGTGATGAGAGTCCCATTGACCCTCCACCCTTCTCTGCCTCCTATCTCTGCCCCGTGTGCACTCGTCCTCTGCAGTGTCTCTCTCTTTCACTCTCTCTTTTCCTCTCTCCCACTCTCCCTTCAGCCTTTTCTGCAAGCTTGCAGCCCTGGTCAGGCACCGGGTCTCTCTGTTCGGTAAGCGCCCCTTGCCGTGGGGCTGGGCTGTCTGGGGGAGGAGGGGGGGCACCTGGCCTTCCCATCGCCCAGCCCTGAGGGACAGGGGCTGGCCTGGGCTGAGCCAAACCCCAGAGGGAGCAGTTGTGACGCATCCCAGATTGCCCTGGGCTCGTCGGGGGCTGTCCTGCCCCCCAGTCCCAACCCCTTTCTCCCCCCCCTTGTATCCCTGCCCCCCACGCTGTGGCCCTTCTTCTCTCCCAGTCTGTGCAGGGCCCAGGCTTGTAGCTAAACAGGTGTCTCTTGGCCCCTCTGCCTGGATCATCCTGCCCCAGAGGCCTGGATCCCCCCTGCCCCAGTGAGTGCCTGAGCAGGGTCTCTCCCCCCAGGCACGGACGCTGCCGCCGTGGTGAATTGCCTGCACATCCTGGCTCGCTCCTTGGATGCCAGGTGAGCCCCTGGGGCTGGGTCCCCTCCCCGGAGCGTCTGGTGGGGGCAGGATTGGGGCCAGCCAGAGCCATGGGTGGGGGGGGGGGAGAAATTGAGACCGAGAGGGGGGAGCTAAAGAAATAGGAGAGATTTCACTACCCAGAGACAGTGCTCAGAACTAGGGATCCCTCGCCTGGCACGGAGATGCGTCCCCTCTGATGGGCATGGGGCAGGTTATACAGGGACCCCTCGCCTGGCACGGAGATGCGTCCCCTTTGGGGTGGGGCGCGGGGCTGGTTGCACAGGGACCCCTCACCTGGTGCGGAGATGCGTCCCCTCTGGGGTGGGG
>NW_020708151.1:0-1149 GCF_002925995.2 Terrapene triunguis
CAGCCCTGGGCTCCCCCCACCCCAGCTCTGCCAGTGCCCCTCACTCCTGACCTGCAGCCCCTGCCATCCCACCCTGGGCTCCCTACCCCCAAGTGCTGTTAATGAGGGAGTGATGAGAGCCCCGTTGACCCTCCACCCTTCTCTGCCTCCTATCTCTGCCCTGTGTGCACTCGTCCTCTGCAGTGTCTCTCTCTTTCACTCTCTCTTTTCCTCTCTCCCACTCGCCCTTCAGCCTTTTCTGCAAGCTTGCAGCCCTGGTCAGGCACCGGGTCTCTCTGTTCGGTAAGCGCCCCTCGCCGTGGGGCTGGGCTCTCTGGGGGAGGAGGGGGGGCACCTGGCCTTCCCATCGCCCAGCCCTGAGGGACGGGAGCTGGCCTGGGCTGAGCCAAACCCCAGAGGGAGCAGTTGTGACCCATCCCAGATTGCCCTGGGCTCGTCGGGGGCTGTCCTGCCACCCAGTCCCAACCCCTTTCTCCTCCCCCTTGTATCCCTGCCCCCCACGCTGTGGCCCTTCTTCTCTCCCAGTCTGTGCAGGGCCCAGGCTTGTAGCTAAACAGGTGTCTCTTGGCCCCTCTGCCTGGATCCCCCCTGCCCCAGTGAGTGCCTGAGCAGGGTCTCTTCCCCCAGGCACGGACGCTGCCGCCGTGGTGAATTGCCTGCACATCCTGGCTCGCTCCTTGGATGCCAGGTGAGCCCCTCGGGCTGGGTCCCCTCCCCGGAGCGTCTGGTTGGGGCAGGATTGGGGCCAGCCACAGCCATGGGGTGGGGGGAGAAACTGAGACCGAGAGGGCGGAGCTAAAGAAATAGGAGAGATTTCACTACCCAGAGACAGCGCTCAGAACTAGGGACTCCTCGCCTGGCATAGAAATGCGTGTGGGGCATGGGGCAGGTTATACAGTAACCCCTCGCCTGGCACGGAGATGCGTCCCCTTTGGGGTGGGGCGCGGGGCTGGTTGCACAGGAACCCCTCGCCAACGTGGAGATGCGTCCCCTCTGGGGTGGGGCGCGGGGCAGGTTACACAGAGACCCCTTGCCAGCATGGAGATGCGTCCCCTCTGGGGTGGGGCGCAGGGCTGGTTATACAGGGACCCCTCGCCAACGTGGAGATGCGTCCCCTCTGGGGTGGGGCGCAGGGCAGGTTACAAAGGG
>NW_020708152.1:0-1148 GCF_002925995.2 Terrapene triunguis
TGTGACGTTGTGCAGTCTATATGGTTTTATAAAAATATAAGTGAATATAATGTAACTGGGATAGTTTCGTGCAAAAGGTCTCTTGTAAGGTATCATTACAAAGTGCATAATCTACTGAGTATGATCATCTGATTTGTATAAATGTACCACTTTTGTATCTAAAACTAGAAATATAAAATATAACTCTGAGGGCCTATTGTAATTATGTAAAGTGTGGGCCATTAATGATGGTTTGGAATCTTGATGACTCCCATTAACAAGGACCATTGTCTGCAGATGACTGTGTTTACCTGCAAGTCTCCCTGTATATGTGTGTGCTGGCAAGTGAGTAATGAAGTCTTGCAGTGACATGTGATCATGTCACCTGAACTGGAATCCATCTTTAACCTGGTGCTTTTCCAGTGAGGGGGGGTGGAAACCCAGAGGGACAAAGGATTCCCGCCTTATGCAAAAGATATATAAAGGGGTGGAAGAGAACAGAGAGGGAGAGGAGCCATCATGGAGAATCCCCTAGATAACACCTAAGCTGGAACAAAAGCTGTACCAGGGGAAAGAATTGTGCCCAGGCCTGGAAGGTGTCCAGTCTGAGAAAAACTTACTGAAGCATCTCTGAGGGTGAGATTATCTGTATTTAGTTTGATTAGGCATAGATTTGCGCATTTTATTTTATTTTGCTTGTGACTTACTTTGTTCTGTCTGTTACTACTTTGAACCACTTAAATCCTACTGTCTGTATTTAATAAAATCACTTTTTATTTAGTAATTTACTCAGAGTATGTATTACTACCTGGGGGAGCAAACAGCTGTGCATATCTCTCTATCAGTGTTATAGAGGGCGAACAATTTATGAGTTTACCCTGCATAAGCTTTATGCAGGGTAAAACGGATTTATCTGGGTTTAGACCCCATTGGGAGTTGGGCATCTGAGTGCTAAAGACAAGCACACTCCTGTGAGCTGTTTTTGGGTAAACTTGCAGTTTTGGGACAAGTGATTCAGACCCTCGGTCTGTGTTGAAGTGGACTGGAGTGTCTAATTCAGCAAGACGGGGTGCTGGAGTCCTAAGCTGGCAGGGAAAACAGAAGCAGGGGTAGTCTTGGCACATCGGGTGGCAGCTCCCAAGGGGGTTTCTGTGATCCAACCCGTCACA
>NW_020708153.1:0-1045 GCF_002925995.2 Terrapene triunguis
TTTACTGGATTAGTTAGACAACATTCGATTTTAAAGGTAGGCCATGGAGGGAAAATTAGGCTTATGCCTTTGAGATGGGGTTATGATGTACAGAGAAGGCCTAAAGGGTGTTTTTTGTGAAACCAAAACACATTTTTTTGCCTGCTTATTTTTTACATTAGAAATTCATGTCTCATCTGCCCCAGAAGACTCTAAGGGTACGTCTACACAGTGGGGAGTGACCCTCCCAATGCCAGTAGACAGACTTGCGCTAGCAAGGCTCAAGCTAATATGCTAAAAATAGCAGTGTGGACACTGCAGCTCAGGCAGCAGCTTGGGCTCTCAAGCCCACCCAACCCTCTAGGTCTGCGCTCAGGTGCTTAGTCTGAATCTCTGTGGGAGCCGCAACATCCGCAGCGCTATTTTTAGCACGCTCACTCGAGCCCTGCTAGTATATCGGTCTAGTCATGCTGGGAAGCATGCTCTCCACTGCAGTGTAGACATATCCATAATGTTCAATTTTATGAGTTGTTTTATTAAAACCTAATAACTCAACTTTTAAATAAAAAGATGGACTTTGTTAAAGGTATACCCCCCCGAGCCCTTCAATTAAAGTGTTAGCCCTCCACAAAGCATGCTCTGGGACCCTTAAAAGGATACTTCTGTGAAATCAGAGAAGACTAAACTTGGCACTTCTGCCTGGTTATTTCTAAGATAAAAACAAGCAAGGAAAGAAACCTGCCTAGAAATTAAACCCTTCAGAGATTTTTTTTATACCTTATAAAGAAGCAAAAAAAATGTGCATATACACCTCTACCCCAATATAACGCGACCCAATATAACACAGGTTGGCATACAATGCGGTAAAAGCGGGCACAAGGCAGGTGGGCAAGCGGGGTGAGGAAGCGAATGGGGAGGTGAGCGAGGAGACAGGCAGGCGGGAAGACAGCGAGCAGGAGAGCAGCAGTCGGGAGGACGTGCGCCGGACAGACCGTGAGGAGACTAGCGGGGAGGCGAGCGGCGGGCAGGTAGGTGGGGTGAGGAGTCGAGCGGCGGCCGGGAGCGC
>NW_020708154.1:0-1066 GCF_002925995.2 Terrapene triunguis
TTTACTGGATTAGTTAGACAACATTCGATTTTAAAGGTAGGCCATGGGGGAAAAATTAGGCTTATGCCTTTGAGATGGGGTTATGATGTACAGAGAAGGCCTAAAGGGTGTTTTTTGTGAAACCAAAACACATTTTTTTGCCTGCTTATTTTTTACATTAGAAATTCATGTCTCATCTGCCCCAGAAGACTCTAAGGGTACGTCTACACAGTGGGGAGTGACCCTCCCAATGCCAGTAGACAGACTTGCGCTAGCAAGGCTCAAGCTAGTATGCTAAAAATAGCAGTGTGGACACTGCAGCTCAGGCAGCAGCTTGGGCTCTCAAGCCCACCCAACCCTCTAGGTCTGCGCTCAGGTGCTTAGTCTGAATCTCTGTGGGAGCCGCAACATCCGCAGCGCTATTTTTAGCACGCTCACTCGAGCCCTGCTAGTATATCGGTCTAGTCATGCTGGGAAGCATGCTCTCCACTGCAGTGTAGACATATCCATAATGTTCAATTTTATGACTTGTTTTATTAAAACCTAATAACTCAACTTTTAAATAAAAAGATGGACTTTGTTAAAGGTATACCCCCCCCGAGCCCTTCAATTAAAGTGTTAGCCCTCCACAAAGCATGCTCTGGGACCCTTAAAAGGATACTTCTGTGAAATCAGAGAAGACTAAACTTGGCACTTCTGCCTGGTTATTTCTAAGATAAAAACAAGCAAGGAAAGAAACCTGCCTAGAAATTAAACCCTTCAGAGATTTTTTTTATACCTTATAAAGAAGCAAAAAAAATGTGCATATACACCTCTACCCCAATATAACACAGGTTGGTATACAACGCGGTAAAAGCGGGCACAAGGCAGGTGGGCAAGCGGGGTGAGGAGGCAAATGGGGAGGTGAGCGAGGAGACAGGCAGGCGGGAAGACAGCGAGCAGGAAAGCAGCAGTCGGGAGGACGGGGGGAGGTGCGCCGGACAGACCGTGAGGAGACTAGCGGGGAGGTGAGCGGCGGGCAGGTAGGTGGGGTGAGGAGGCGAGCGGCGGCCGGGAGCGCTGGGCGGACGGCGAGGAGACTAGCGGG
>NW_020708155.1:0-5519 GCF_002925995.2 Terrapene triunguis
GGTAAAAAGGTACATTTACAAGTTGAGAAAACAAAGTAAATCTAAGATGCCTTGCTGTCTTTTTACTTACTAGTTTGAAATAGGAGAGACTTGTTTAGAAAGATGGAGAGAACCTGGATTGATGTCTGGTCCCTCTCAGTCCCAAGAGCGAACCACCCCTTAAAACAAAGAGCACACACAAAAGCCTTTCCCCCCCCCAAGATTTGAAAGTATCTTGCCCCCCTTATTGGTCCTTCGGGTCAGGTGTCAGCCAGGTTACCCGAGCTTCTTAACCCTTTACAGGTAAAAGGATTTGGAGTCTCTGTACACAGAGAGCTGTTACCCTTCCCTTTATAGTTATGACACGCCCCCCAAATCACAGATAGTGTTGGACGTTTGGTTCCACACTGGCTGTGATTTCTTCCTGGAGTTCTAGGAGAAACAGAGTTAATAAGACACATGTACCTTTAGACATACTACTGATTCTATAAAAACTAACAATATGTTTCATTTCAAGAACAATTGTTAACCAGTTAACTCTGGGAAACTTTCCCGGGAGAGTGCATCAGCCACTTTGTTAGAAGCTCCCGAAATGTGTTGTATTTCAAAATCAAAATCTTGGAGAGCTAAACTCCATCGAAGAAGTTTTTTGTTATTTCCCTTGGCGGTATGAAGCCACTGTAGCGCAGCATGGTCTGTTTGTAGTTGGAAACGCCGCCCCCAAACATATGGGCGTAGCTTTTCCAGCGCGTACACAATGGCGTAGCATTCCTTTTCGCTGATTGACCAGTGGCTTTCCCTCTCAGACAGTTTCTTGCTGAGAAACACGACAGGATGGAATTCTTGATCCGGTCCTTCCTGCATTAAAACTGCTCCCACGCCTCTCTCGGAAGCATCTGTGGTTACTAGGAACGGTTTGTCAAAGTCTGGGGCCCTTAGCACAGGGTCAGACATGAGTGTTGCCTTAAGCTGGTTAAAGGCCTTTTGACACTTATCAGTCCACTGAACTGCATTTGGCTGTTTCTTTCTGGTTAAGTCTGTCAGCGGGGCGGCGATTTGGCTGTAGTGTGGTACAAATCGCCTATAATATCCGGCCAAGCCTAAGAAGGATTGGACCTGTTTCTTGGACTTTGGAACCGGCCACTTTTGGATAGCATCCACTTTGGCCTGTAGGGGATTTATAGTTCCTTGACCCACCTGGTGCCCCAAGTAAGTCACCCTGTTTTGGCCTATTTGACACTTTTTAGCCTTAACAGTTAGTCCTGCCTGTCGGATGCGCTCGAAGACTTTTTCCAGGTGCTCCAGGTGTTCTGTCCATGAATCAGAAAAAATGGCCACTTCATCGAGGTAGGCAACTGCAGATTCTCCCAATCCCGCTAGGAGACCATCTACAAGTCTTTGGAAGGTGGCGGGTGCATTTCGCAACCCGAAAGGGAGTACATTGAATTCGTACACCCCTGCCTGGGTGACGAAGGCTGACCTTTCCTTAGCGGGTTCATCTAGTGGTACTTGCCAGTACCCTTTGGTTAAGTCTAAAGTAGAGATGAATTGGGCATGTCCCAATTTTTCCAATAGCTCATCTGTGCGTGGAATTGGATAGTTGTCAGGACGAGTTACACCATTTAGCTTACGGTAGTCCACGCAAAAGCGTATTTCCCCATCTGGTTTGGGAACTAGAACCACTGGAGATGCCCATGCACTGGTAGAGGGGCGGATTATACCCATCTGTAGCATGTCCTGGATCTCCCTTTGTATAGCAGCTTGGGCATGAGGTGACTCCCGGTAGGGTGGGGTTCTAATTGGGTGAGCATTACCTGTGTCAATGGAGTGGTATGCCCGTTCGGTCCGTCCTGGAGTGGCTGAGAAAATCGGTGCAAAGCTTGTGCACAGCTCCTTGATCTGCTGTCGCTGCAGACGTCCCAGGGTCGTGGAGAGGTTCACCTCTTCCACGCCACCATTCCTTTTTCCTTCGTAGTAGACACCTGCCGGCCACTCCGCGTCATCTGTTTCCTGGGCTGTAAACTGGCAAACGTTTAATCCTCTGGAATAAAAGGGCTTAAGAGAATTAACATGGTATACCTTAGGCTTTATGTTGGAGGTGGGGGAGGCTATGAGATAGTTAACAGCTCCTAGGCGCTCCTGGACCGTGAATGGTCCTTCCCAAGACGCTTCCATTTTATGGGCCTGGAGCGCCTTTAAGACCATGACTTGGTCTCCTACTTTGAAGGACCGTTCTCTGGAATGTTTATCATACCAGGCCTTTTGCTCTTCCTGAGCATCCTTTAGGTTTTCTTTAGCAAGGGCTAAAGAGTGTCGGAGGGTGTTT
Organism: Terrapene triunguis; assembly: GCF_002925995.2. Taxonomy (NCBI): domain Eukaryota; kingdom Metazoa; phylum Chordata; order Testudines; family Emydidae; genus Terrapene; species Terrapene triunguis. The sequence goes on from NW_020708155.1 coordinate 2,306, forward strand.
TGTAGGTTGCTTACAAAGTCTAGAATGTTAGTTCCTGGAGAAGGCGTAAACCCCTCCCATTGCTGCTTCACCAACTGTAATGGCCCCTTAACCTCGCAGCCATACACAAGTTCAAATGGTGAAAACCCTAAACTGGGATGTGGTACAGCCCTGTAGGCAAAAAGCAACTGCTGCAACACTAGGTCCCAATCATTGGAGTGTTCATTTACGAATTTACGTATCATGGCCCCCAAAGTTCCATTAAACCTCTCCACCAGACCATTGGTTTGATGGTGATGAGGGGTGGCAACCAAGTGATTCACCCCATGAGCTTCCCACAGGTTTTTCATGTTCCCTGCCAGGAAATTAGTTCCCGAATCTGTAAGGATGTCGGAGGGCCAACCTACCCTGGCAAAAATGTCTGCTAATGCCTGGCACACACTTTTAGTCTTGGTGTTGCTTAAGGGTACAGCTTCCGGCCATCGGGTAGCAAAATCCATGAAAGTCAGTACGTACTGCTTTCCTCTGGGTGTCTTCTTTGGGAAAGGACCCAGAATATCCACAGCTACTCGCTGAAATGGGACCTCAATTATGGGTAGTGGCTGGAGAGGGGCTTTAACCTGGTCTTGGGGCTTTCCCACTCGTTGGCACACCTCACAAGACCGGACATAATTAGCAACGTCCTTGCCCATTCCCTCCCAGTGGAAGGACTTCCCCAACCGGTCTTTGGTTCTGTTCACCCCAGAATGGCCACTGGGATGATCATGGGCTAAGCTCAAGAGCTTTACCCGATACTTAGTGGGAACTACCAACTGTCTTTGAGGATGCCAGTCTTCCTGGTGCCCACCAGAAAGAGTCTCCTTGTATAAAAGTCCTTTTTCTACAACAAACCGGGATCGGTTAGAAGAGCTGAGAGGCGGTGGGGTGCTCCGTGCCGCCGCCCAAGCTTTCTGAAGGCTGTCATCTGCTTCCTGCTCGGCCTGGAACTGTTCCCTTGATGCTGGAGACATCAGTTCCTCCTTGGACCGTGGACTGGGGCTTGGTCCCTCTGGAAGCGATGCAGGTGCTGGGGCTGTTTTCATTGACTGTGAACCGCTGTCCTCTGGTGCACTATGTGGTATCTCAGGCTCTGGCTGAGCCTCTTGGGTAGGGTTATCTGCTGCTTCCGCCAGTTCAGGCTCGCTGGTGCCCTCTGGCATTGGAATTGTAGACGGGGTTGCAAGCGCTGGACTCAGTGCTGGCAATGGTTCTGGTGCTGGTTGCGTTGCCAGTTCCGGTTCTGGGACTGGCTTTGGCTGGGTCTCTGGGATTGGATCCACTACGGCTGTTGCAGTCGTTGGCAGGGGATCCGGTTCCACCACCTGTGTTTGGGTCTCCGGTAACACAGACGGGGCTCTGGTGGACGGCTCAGGAACAGGGATGGGGGTGGAAGCTTGCTTAGCCTGGCTGTGGGTGACTATTCCCACCCTCTTGGCTAGCTTCACATGGTTGGCCAAGTCTTCCCCCAGCAGCATGGGGATGGGATAATTGTCAGACTGCAAAAGTCCACATTCCTGCCCAGCCCTTGTACTGAACATGCAACTGGGCTGTAGGCAAGGTTACAGACTGTGACACGAAGGGTTGAATTGTCACTGTAGCCTCCGGGTTGATGAGTTTGGGGTCCACTAGGGATTGGTGGATAGTTGACACTTGTGCCCCAGTGTCCCTCCAAGCGATAACCTTCTTTCCGCCCACTCTCAAGGTTTCCCTTCGCTCCGAGGGTATGAGAGAGGCATCTGGGTCTGGGGATCTTTGGTGTGATTGGGGTGTAATGAACTGTAATCGGTTAGGGTTCTTGGGGCAGTGAGCCTTTATATGCCCCAGTTCATTACATTTAAAACATCGCCCTGCTAAGGTATCACCGGGGCGATGTTGGTTGATGGAGACTGGTGTGGTGGGGTGAGAAGGCGTCTGGGGTTTCCCTTGGGATGTGGGTGGGGCCTTGGGTTGTCCCCGGTGGTAAGGTTTTGTTTCGGCTTGCCCCTTCTGATATTCGCTCCAACTGCTACTAACTTTTTTCTTTTCTGTCACCTCCACCCATTTGGCTCCAATCTCCCCCGCCTCGGTTACAGTTTTGGGCTTCCCATCTAGGATGTACCTTTCTATTTCCTCAGGACCACCCTCTAAAAACTGCTCCATTTGCAATAGGAAGGGCAACTCTTCCGTAGATTTAACATTTGCTCCTGATATCCAGGCATCCCAATTTTTCCCAATGTGGTAGGCATGTCGGGTAAATGACACATCGGGTTTCCACCTTAGGGCTCTGAACCGCCGACGGGCATGCTCAGGTGTTAGCCCCATTCTGATTCTGGCCTTGTTTTTAAAAAGTTCATAACTGTTCATGTGTTCCTTAGGCATTTCAGCCGCCACCTCTGCTAAGGGTCCACTGAGCTGCGGCCTCAGCTCTACCATGTACTGGGTTGGAGGGATGTTGTATCCAAGGCAGGCCCTTTCAAAATTTTCTAAGAAGGCCTCAGTATCATCGCCTGCCTTGTAGGTAGGGAATTTCCTGGGATGGGAAGTGGTACCTGGAGAGGAGTTGTTAGGATGGTCTGATGCACCCTGCCTAGTCCTTGCTGCTTCCAGTTCCATCTCTTTTTCTTTCAGCTCCATTTCTCTTTCATGGGCCTCCTGTTTGGCTTTTTCCTCTCTGTCTCTCAGCTCCATCTCTCTCTTGTGGGCCGCCTCTTTGGCTCTCTCTTCTCTGTCTCTCAGCTCTATCTCTTTTTCTTTCAGCTCCATAGCTCTCTTGTGGGCCTCCTCTTTAGCTTTTTCTTCTTTGGTAGTCATTTTCCTGGTTTTCTTGTGCTGGGTCACACCCCTCTGCAGTTGACTGAAACTGGGATGTACTTAGCTCTGGCTGCTGCTGAGTTAACAGAGACTTTCTAACAAGCTACTCCCGAGGATGTAAAAAGAAAAAAAAACAATTCAACTTGTAAATTATCTTTACCAGTCAGTCAAAGTTTGCTCCCTTTGAACCCTTCTCTTAACAAAGGACCTCGTTAAAAAAAAACTTAACACCTCTGCCTTCGGGCAAGGAGAGATAAGATATGCATCTACCTTCAGCTCTGCTTTCCAAGCAGCTAGAAGGAAAAAAAAAATCTCTTACTGGCTTTTGGGTTTAAACAATCTCCACCGCTGCACCACCATGTCAAGGCTGATCCCCACTTTGAACCTTAGGGTACAAATGTAGGGG
>NW_020708156.1:0-3046 GCF_002925995.2 Terrapene triunguis
CGATCCCCGATAGACCGATTGCTACCCGCCGGATCGGCGGGTAGTGAAGACATACACCGTCAGTTCAAAGCACAGGACCTGGAGTGCTTACGGATCAGTGTTCTCACTGATGACCCACAAGGTGGGAGACCTGTGGGAGTTTGTTACGGACATTCAGAGCAGGATAAGCTGCTCTTTAAACATCTATTTGCAATGTACAGAAAAAATAAACATGTCGTCATTGGGGAGCTCAGTCGGGGAGACATATGCAGGAAGTTTGAAGCTGCCAGTATTTAAATGTCCTTGGAATTTCTGAAAACTATAGACGATAATTTTCTAACACTAAGTATATTATATCCAACTAGGAGTATTTCTATATTAGACCTTATTCTGACAGATAAAGAAGAATTGATCATTGAGCTAACAATTAGCGGTTGCCTAAGAGCAAGTACTCATGACCTAATTACATTTGTTATGTGCAAAGAGGATATAGTCCTGCCCATTAATATATATACTTGGCATTTTAAAAGGGCCATTTTTCTGATGCTGGAAACAATTAAGATCAAAACTGATTGAAAGAAAAATTTTTAAAAATGGATGATAACTGGAAGTGTTTAAGAAAGCTTTACTAAATAAACCACAATCCTGCAACCCTAAAAGAAGTCTTATTCACATAAAATACCATCCTGCTTAAGAAAGGAAGTGAAATCAGCTATAAAAAATAAAGTACTGTATATAACAAATTGAAAAAAATGGAAGTTGATTGTAATGACTATAAATTAGTAGTTATGAAATTCAGACAATTGATAATGGAAGCTAAAGGTATCAGTGAAAAAGGTATGGACATAAATCAAGAACAAAGGAATTCCTAGAAATAACAGAGGTTTTTTACTAGACAGATATGGTAAAATTGTCAATAATTCTGCAGAAAAAGGAGAAGGGTTGAATAATTTTGTTGTTGTGCATTTGGAAAGAAGCCGTATGATGTAGCCCCATGTTAGAGGGATAATGAAATACTTTTTATTCCAACAATACCGAGGCAAGTTGTTGTAAAGTAACTCCTAAAGTTAAACATTTTTAAATCTGCAGGATCAGATAACTGGCACCCATGAGTTTTAAAAGAATTGGCTGGCAAACTATCTGAACCATTGATGTTGCTATTTAAAATATCTTGGAATACTGGGGAAAAATTATGGTGTGCCAATATTTTAAAAGGATAAACAGGATGACCTATGTAACTATAGGCCAGTTAGCTGGACATCGATCCTGGACAAAATCATGGAATATGGAGTCATGGACAAACTCAGACTGGAAATAAGCCATAATTTTTAACAGTGAGAGTAATTAGCCATTGTTACAATTTACCAACATTTTTATCTATGATCTGGAAAACAACATAAAATCATCCGTGATAAAGTTTGCAGATGACATTGGAATTGGGGGAATGGTAAATAACGAAGAAGACCAGGTCTCTGATACAGAGCAACCTGAATTGCTTGGCAAGCTGGGCACAAGCAAACAAAATGCCTTTTAATATGGCTAAACGTAAATGTATATACCTAGGAAAAAAGAGCGTAGGCCATACTTACACAATGGGGGACTCTATCCTGGGAGCAGTGACTCTGAAAAGATTTGGCGGTCGTGGTGGACAAGCAGCTGAATATGAGCTCCCAGTGCAGCACTCTGGCCGAAAGGGCTAATATGATTCTTGGATGCATAAACAAGGGATTCTCGAGTAGGAGCAGAGAGGTTATTTTACCTCTTGTATTTGGCACTAGTGCAATCTCTGCTGGAATATTGTGTCCAGTTCTGGACCTCTGACGACCAGAAACTGGGAGTGGAAGACAGGGGTGGATCACTCCATAATTGCCCTGTTCTTTACACTCCCCCTGAAGCTTAGATACAGGCCACCATGGGAGATATGATACTTGGCAAGGTGGACCATGATCTGACCTAGTATGTCAGCTCTTATGTTCCAGCATGATCCAATGGCTGGAAGTTGAAGCTAGACAAATTCAGATGGGAAATAAGGTGTACATTTTTAAGTCAGGGTAATTAACCATTGGAACAACTTACCAAGGATCATGATGGCTTCTCCATCACTGGCAATTTTTAAACCAAGATGGGATGTTTCTAACAGATCTGCTCTAGGAATTATTTTGGGTGAGTTATGTGGCGTGTATTATACAGGAGGTCAGACTATGGTCCCTTCTGGCTTTGAAATCTGTGAATCTATGAGAAAAGATGTTGACAAATTGGAAAGGGTTTGGAGAAGAGCTACAAGAATGATTTGAGGTCTTGAAAACCTGCCTTACAATGAGTAACTGAAGAAGTTCAGTCTATTCAATTTATCCTAGACAAGTTTAAGAGATTGCTTGATGATGATCTACAAATACTTAAATGGGAAAGGCATTTCTAACTGCAGATAACTCTTTAATCTAGAGAATAAAGATAGCATAATATCTGGAAACAAAGCTAGAAATAAGGTGCAAATTTTTAACAGTGAGTAGATTAAGCATTGAAACAGCTCTCCTAAGGATGTAGTGGATTCTCTATCACTCAAAGTCAGTAAATCAAAATTGGATGTCTTTTTCTGAAACATATGATGTTGTGCAACCAGCAGTCTTGAGCTTCATGCAGGCATCCCAGGCCTGTGCCATGTAGGAGATCAGACTTGATTATCATCAATGGACCCTTTTGGCCTTAAAAAGATTTTTGGCCCTTAGAAAGATTGCTATTTCCCCTTCTCTGTCTGCCTGCTGAATCTCTCCACCTGCTTACAGAGAGAGTTAACTCAATGTAAATATGTAATTATCTGTAGCTTACAGCTTTCATTCAATTTTGCCATAGCAATCATATGAAGGTCAGTTTCACTCTATCCACCAAGGAATTGTAGTCACCTTTGCAATGAGATGTGACAAATGTCTCATGAAAAACAGCAACACACCGAACGGTTCAGGACAGAAAGTGAAGACTAACTTATCCAACCAAAACTGCAGAGGGAATCTAAGGGTATGTCGTCACTACCCGCCGATCCGGCGGGTAGCAATCGGTCTATCGGGGATCG
>NW_020708157.1:0-2842 GCF_002925995.2 Terrapene triunguis
TAGTCTTCACTTTCTGTCCTGAACCGTTCGGTGTGTTGCTGTTTTTCATGAGACATTTGTCACATCTCATTGCAAAGGTGACTACAATTCCTTGGTGGATAGAGTGAAACTGACCTTCATATGATTGATATGGCAAAATTGAATGAAAGCTGTAAGCTACAGATAATTACATATTTACATTGAGTTAACTCTCTCTGTAAGCAGGTGGAGAGATTCAGCAGGCAGACAGAGAGGGGGAAATAGCAATCTTTCTAAGGGCCAAAAATCTTTTTAAGGCCAAAAGGGTCCATTGATGATAATCAAGTCTGATCTCCTACATGGCACAGGCCTGGGATGCCTGCATGAAGCTCAAGACTGCTGGTTGCACAACATCATATGTTTCAGAAAAAGACATCCAATTTTGATTTACTGACTTTGAGTGATAGAGAATCCACTACATCCTTAGGAGAGCTGTTTCAATGCTTAATCTACTCACTGTTAAAAATTTGCACCTTATTTCTAGCTTTGTTTCCAGATATTATGCTATCTTTATTCTCTAGATTAAAGAGTTATCTGCAGTTAGAAATGCCTTTCCCATTTAAGTATTTGTAGATCATCATCAAGCAATCTCTTAAACTTCTCTAGGATAAATTGAATAGACTGAACTTCTTCAGTTACTCATTGTAAGGCAGGTTTTCCAGACCTCAAATCATTCTTGTAGCTCTTCTCCAAACCCTTTCCAATTTGTCAACATCTTTTCTCATAGATTCACAGATTTCAAAGCCAGAAGGGACCATAGTCTGACCTCCTGTATAATACACGCCACATAACTCACCCAAAATAATTCCTAGAGCAGATCTGTTAGAAACATCCCATCTTGGTTTAAAAATTGCCAGTGATGGAGAAGCCATCATGATCCTTGGTAAGTTGTTCCAATGGTTAATTACCCTGACTTAAAAATGTACACCTTATTTCCCATCTGAATTTGTCTAGCTTCAACTTCCAGCCATTGGATCATGCTGGAACATAAGAGCTGACATACTAGGTCAGATCATGGTCCACCTTGCCAAGTATCATATCTCCCATGGTGGCCTGTATCTAAGCTTCAGGGGGAGTGTAAAGAACAGGGCAATTATGGAGTGATCCACCCCTGTCTTCCACTCCCAGTTTCTGGTCGTCAGAGGTCCAGAACTGGACACAATATTCCAGCAGAGATTGCACTAGTGCCAAATACAAGAGGTAAAATAACCTCTCTGCTCCTACTCGAGAATCCCTTGTTTATGCATCCAAGAATCATATTAGCCCTTTCGGCCAGAGTGCTGCACTGGGAGCTCATATTCAGCTGCTTGTCCACCACGACCGCCAAATCTTTTCAGAGTCACTGCTTCCAGGATAGAGTCCCCCATTGTGTAAGTATGGCCTACGCTCTTTTTTCCTAGGTATATACATTTACATTTAGCCATATTAAAAGGCATTTTGTTTGCTTGTGCCCAGCTTGCCAAGCAATTCAGGTTGCTCTGTATCAGAGACCTGGTCTTCTTCGTTATTTACCATTCCCCCAATTCCAATGTCATCTGCAAACTTTATCACGGATGATTTTATGTTGTTTTCCAGATCATAGATAAAAATGTTGGTAAATTGTAACAATGGCTAATTACTCTCACTGTTAAAAATTATGGCTTATTTCCAGTCTGAGTTTGTCCATGACTCCATATTCCATGATTTTGTCCAGGATCGATGTCCAGCTAACTGGCCTATAGTTACATAGGTCATCCTGTTTATCCTTTTAAAATATTGGCACACCATAATTTTTCCCCAGTATTCCAAGATATTTTAAATAGCAACATCAATGGTTCAGATAGTTTGCCAGCCAATTCTTTTAAAACTCATGGGTGCCAGTTATCTGATCCTGCAGATTTAAAAATGTTTAACTTTAGGAGTTACTTTACAACAACTTGCCTCGGTATTGTTGGAATAAAAAGTATTTCATTATCCCTCTAACATGGGGCTACATCATACGGCTTCTTTCCAAATGCACAACAACAAAATTATTCAACCCTTCTCCTTTTTCTGCAGAATTATTGACAATTTTACCATATCTGTCTAGTAAAAAACCTCTGTTATTTCTAGGAATTCCTTTGTTCTTGATTTATGTCCATACCTTTTTCACTGATACCTTTAGCTTCCATTATCAATTGTCTGAATTTCATAACTACTAATTTATAGTCATTACAATCAACTTCCATTTTTTTCAATTTGTTATATACAGTACTTTATTTTTTATAGCTGATTTCACTTCCTTTCTTAAGCAGGATGGTATTTTATGTGAATAAGACTTCTTTTAGGGTTGCAGGATTGTGGTTTATTTAGTAAAGCTTTCTTAAACACTTCCAGTTATCATCCATTTTTAAAAATTTTTCTTTCAATCAGTTTTGATCTTAATTGTTTCCAGCATCAGAAAAATGGCCCTTTTAAAATGCCAAGTATATATATTAATGGGCAGGACTATATCCTCTTTGCACATAACAAATGTAATTAGGTCATGAGTACTTGCTCTTAGGCAACCGCTAATTGTTAGCTCAATGATCAATTCTTCTTTATCTGTCAGAATAAGGTCTAATATAGAAATACTCCTAGTTGGATATAATATACTTAGTGTTAGAAAATTATCGTCTATAGTTTTCAGAAATTCCAAGGACATTTAAATACTGGCAGCTTCAAACTTCCTGCATATGTCTCCCCGACTGAGCTCCCCAATGACGACATGTTTATTTTTTCTGTACATTGCAAATAGATGTTTAAAGAGCAGCTTATCCTGCTCTGAATGTCCGTAACAAACTCCCACAGGTCTCCCACCTTGTGG
>NW_020708158.1:0-2036 GCF_002925995.2 Terrapene triunguis
TCACTACCCGCCGATCCGGCGGGTAGCAATCGGTCTATCGGGGATCGACTTACCGCGTCTCATGAGGACGCGGTAAAATCGATCCCTGATTGCTCTGCCGTCGACTCCGGAAATCCACCTCGGCAAGAGGCGGCAGCGGAGTCGGCGGCAGCGCGGCAGCGGTCGGCTTTCCCCCGTCCTCACCGCCAGGTAAGCCGACCTAAAATACGCAACTTCAGCTACGGTATTCACGTAGCTGAAGTTGCGTATCTTAGGTCGGAACCCCGCTGTAGTGTAGACCTAGCCGGTAGCTCTAAAGCAGGTAATGGTATCTGCTGCCCACTTTTTCCTGCCTAAACAGGGTGTTTCCGGTGAGACCATTCCCACTACATGAATCCTCCCACCATGTCACAGGAATAGCTGTCTTGAGCCCTGCCTCCCTATCCTCCCCTGAACACCCGCCGCGCGGGGCCCAATTCAGCCGAATCGGCTGAATCGGCCTAAAGCCGGCCCTGCCTGTGGAAAGGGACAAAAAAAGAAACTGCAATTTGTCTGCTAGTGATCAAGTAGTGCCCCTTGCCCTCTGCCACAAGCATCTGTCACAGTCTCTAGGTATATTTTACAGTCCAATACAGTCATAAAGAACCCCAATAGACGCCCAAATCAACACCCTTCCACAAATACAAATAATCGTGCCTTTCCCGCTCAATCTGCCTCCTCTATGAAAGCCCAGATAAACAGCTGATTCTTGCAGCATGATTGGAAGCTCTCTGACCCAAGTGTAGTAGAAAGACAGCCTGAGACATGAGGCCTTGTATCAGAGGCCCGGCATGAGGCCTGAACTAAAGTAGCGGTCAAGCCTTGCTAATATAAAGCAAAGTTAGCAAGAGACAGCCTGTGAGCAGGCTCACAGAACCTGGCAAGAACAGGGCTGGTATTTCAAAAACACACACATTCCTGAGACGTGCTGGGCACAGGACACTCACGTGAACACATTCCAGAAGGGTGGTACCAGAACACCCCGATACCAAGTATAGTACCAACACTCTCCCTGAAGATGATACAAGGATACACTGACCCCCCTCTTAGTGATAAGGTCAGGATGACAGTGTGACAGTGGATAGAGATGTATTGATCAAACCAATGTGTACAAGGTAATGGGTGGTAACAAATCATGTCAGGGGGCAGTAACTAATCATGTCAGAGGGGCAATACGTAACTTGTTTGTACTGGTGTATAAAGAAGGGTCTCAGAGTGTCTCTGGTCAGCCTAGCGGGGCAGTGGAAAGTCCCGCCATTGACTGAGATGGTCCATTGTCACGGGCACACATGTGTTAGCGTAACGTAGACACTGATCCGGGGAGCTAGGATTGTGCTTTGTCAGCAATAAACCTGGCTGGGCGCCTTCGCTACTGAAACGGGTCTGTGGTTTTCTTGGGTGGTATGATCGAGGTCTGCTGCATCAGCTATCTGCGCAGAGCTGGTGTAGCACACAGAGAGAACACACGCACATGCAGTCAATGTCTGACAACACCAAAGAGCAAAGTGAATTCCAGAGCTGAGAGTCCTTAAATGGAAACATTCTGCCACCATTCTCTCCCCCACATTTAAACATGGGAGTTCTAAGCTTAAACATCCCAGCAGATCTCAAATGTGGATGTGTAACGGGTGGGGGAATCTGTCTGTACAGTTTCTGAGTTCTGTGTGGGATTATGAACTCCCTGCATGAACTCTCTTTATGAGGCTGCAGACTCCATTTTGGATGTGGGGCTCTTTACCTTCTTGGTGGTCCTGTTACCTCCATGTTGGACTAGAATTCCAAAGGCTGGTGGCCAAGGGATAACAAGAGAGGGTTGTTGACTTGAGTGCTCAACCATTGAAATGGAATCGCTCTAAACAACAGACTGGATCCCAGGACTCTGGGGTCACCTGTTGAGGCTGACCAGGGAGTCACCTGACAGTGGAGACAAAGGAGAGTATAAAAGGACTAAGCTGTTCTATTTGCTCTCTTTTTGGCCATTTGTCATGAGCTAAAGATGAGAGAAGCTGCAGCAGGAC
>NW_020708159.1:0-2731 GCF_002925995.2 Terrapene triunguis
CCAGTTTGCAGTGTTGTTATAGTCATGTTGGTCCCAGGATATCAGAGAGACAAGGTGGGTGAGGTAATATCTTTTACTGGAATAACTTCTGTCGGTGAAAGAGACGAGCTTTTGAGCTCTACAGAGCTCTCCTTCAGGTCTGGGAAGGGTAATCAGAGTGTCACAGCTCAATAAAAGGTGGAACAATTTGTTAAGCATAAGGAGTTAACACATGTTGCAAGAAACCATTCCAAATCAAGTAGGAAATTAACACATCTTCAGTCATAGGACAAGGGAGAGTTAGGGCAGATCTACACTAGGAATTTACACTGGCGCAGGTGTACCGATGTTTGTGATAGGCATGTGTAGGATCCAGGGTTCTTGAATGGTGTGTTGTAGGGGTTACTGATCATCATAGCAGTGGAGATATGGCTTCAGGTTTTGAATCTGTTGTTCTGGCAGGGTCTGGTGCCACTTTCAGTTGGTGTATCCTGCTCTTTGCGGAGTTTGCTTCTGATAAGGAGCTTGGCAAGTTTGGGGGTCGGGGGTTGGAAGGCCAGAAGCTGGAAGACAAGAAAGATTTCTTTCAGGATGTGGTCCCCATCAAGTATGGGTTGCAATGTTTGATGATACCCTGCATGGGTTCGAGTGTGGGTTAGTAGGTGACAACTAGGAGTGTGGGGTCAGTGGGGTGTTTTTTTGTTTTGTTCTGTATTGAAGCAGATTCTCTCAGGGAATTAGGGTGACTCATTCCATGATGCGATCTACTTCTCTGGTGAAGAGTCCTTATTTGGTGAAAGCGGTTTTGAGCGTGTTAAGGTGTGCATCCCGAATATTCTCAGAGCATATTCTATGGTATCTGAGGACCTGGCTATACATAAATTTCTTGGTGTGTTTGGGGTGGATGCTGAATCTGTGGAGGTAAGTGTGGTGATTCCTGGATTTCCTTATATCTAGCTCTAGGGCTCCATTGTTGAAGCTGATGGTGTTTTTCAAGAAGGTGACGCAGGTGTAAGAATGTTCTAGAGAGAGTTTGATGAATGGCTGGTGGTTGTTGAAGTTTGGGGGGCACTCTAGGAGGGAGTTTTGGTCATCCGTGGAGACCGCGAAAATAATCGTTGATGTATCTCAGGTATATCATTGATTTCATGCAGCATTTTTCTAGAAATTCTTCCTCCAGGTGGTGCATGAAGAGGTTGGCATATTGTCCTATGACTGCAGCAATTGCTCACTTCATTTAGAATTGTTTCTTGCAATATGTGTTAACTCCTTATGCTTAACGATCTGTTCCCCCTTGTATTTAGCTGTGATACTCTGAGTACCTTTCCCAGACCTGAAGAAGAGCTCTCTGTGGAGCTCAAAAGCTTGTCTCTCTCAGCAACAGAAGCTGGTCCAATAAACGATATTACCTCACCGACCTTGTCTCTCTCTAGAGTCTAGTTTCACAGATTATACAGAAATGTAAATAAAGAGCTCCATGGTGAAAACCATAAGTCCTGGAGCACCCACTGAAAAATTTAGTGGGTGCTTAGCACCCGCTGGCAGCCAGCCTTCCCCCCACCAGTGCCTCCTGCCTGCCGGTGGCCCTGCTGATCAACTCTCCCCCCTCCCTCCCAGTGCCTTCCAGCCACTGTGATCAGCTGTTCCATGCCGTGCAGGAGACGCTGGAGGGGAGGGAGAGGAGCGGGGATGGGGCACACTCAGGGGAGGGGGCAGAACTGGGCGGGAAGAGGCGGGGCGGGGGCAGAACGGAGGCAGGAAGAGGCGGGGCAGAGGTGCGGACTTGGGGGAGGGGGTGGAGTGGGGGCGGAGTCTGGGGTGGCACAGGAGTTGAGCACCCCTGGGACTAGGAGGAAGCTGGCGCTTGTGGTGAAAACATTCTTTCCATTTGAATAATATAAAGAAATATTGATAACACACGTACAGTCTTTGGGTTTTCTTTAACAATGACAGTATATTTTTAAGTGAATTATAATATATCCCTCCTATCTGTTAAAATGTAATTTGTGTGAGTCTTTATGTCTCCCCTACTCTGAGTGGTGCCTGCTCCCAATCCAGGTTTCCAACACAATAGTGCAAATCACAGCTTCTTCCCCATTACGTCTAAACTGCCTCACGTGACCTGTTATATATTGCTCAACCAGTGAAGAAATATTTGCGGCTATACAACCTGGTGCTGTAAATCCATCACCTCTGACAGCTAAGTAGCATTGGGCCAGCTCAGGCCTTGGATAGGGCAGCTAGGTGTTGCAGGAAGTGTTATCAGTGGTACTGCAGGTAGCATGCTTGGCTCTGAGTGCTGAACCATTGCCCAATGGAGGTGCTGTCTTTCAGATGAGATTCAAAAACAGGATTGGTACCACTTATGGTCATCAAAGGTGCCATGGGACTTTAAAACAGGAGTAGGGAAGTTAACTCTGATGTCATGTCCAAATTCAAAGATGGGTAATTATATTATAACTACTTAGGCTAGGTCTACACTACAGCGGGGTTCCGACCTAAGATACGCAACTTCAGCTACGTGAATACCGTAGCTGAAGTTGCGTATTTTAGGTCGGCTTACCTGGCGGTGAGGACGGGGGAAAGCCGACCGCTGCCGCGCTGCCGCCGACTCCGCTGCCGCCTCTTGCCGAGGTGGATTTCCGGAGTCGACGGCAGAGCAATCAGGGATCGATTTTACCGCGTCCTCATGAGACGCGGTAAGTCGATCCCCGATAGACCGATTGCTACCCGCCGGATCGGCGGGTAGTGA
>NW_020708160.1:0-1805 GCF_002925995.2 Terrapene triunguis
TGCTCTGAATGTCCGTAACAAACTCCCACAGGTCTCCCACCTTGTGGCTCATCAGTGAGAACACTGATCCGTAAGCACTCCAGGTCCTGTGCTTTGAACTGACGGTAGCTCTAAAGCAGGTAATGGTATCTGCTGCCCACTCTGTCCTGCCTAAACAGGGTGTTTCCGGTGAGACCATTCCCACTACATGAATCCTCCCACCATGTCACAGGAATAGCTGAGTGGCCTGCAGTCTTGAGCCCTGCCTCCCTATCTTCCCCTGAACACCTGTGGAAAGGGACAAAAAAAGAAACTGCAATTTGTCTGCTAGTGATCAAGTAGTGCCCCTTGCCCTCTGCCACAAGCATCTGTCACAGTCTCTAGGTATATTTTACATTCCAATACAGTCATAAAGAACCCCAATAGATGCCCAAATCAACACCCTTCCACAAATACAAATAATCATGCCTTTCCCGCTCAATCTGCCTCCTCTATGAAGGCCCAGATAAACAACTGATTCTTGCAGCATGATTGGAAGCTCTCTGACCCAAGTATAGTAGAAAGACAGCCTGAGACATGAGGCCTTGTATCAGAGGCCCGGCATGAGGCCTAAACTAAAGTAGCGGTCAAGCCTTGCTAATATAAAGCAAAGTTAGCAAGAGACAGCCTGTGAGCAGGCTCACAGAACCTGGCAAGAACAGGGCTGGTATTGCAAAAACACACACATTCCTGAGAAGTGCTGGGCACAGGACACTCGTGTAAACACATTCCAGAAGGGTGGTACCAGAACACCCCGATACCAACTATAGTACCAACACTCTCCCTGAAGATGATACAAGGATACACTGACCCCCCTCTTAGTGATAAGGTCAGGATGACAGTGTGATGGATAGAGATGTTTTGATCAAACCAATATGTACAAGGTAATGGGTGGTAACAAATCACGTCAGGGGGCAGTAACTAATCATGTCAGAGGGGCAATACGTAACTTGTTTGTACTGGTGTATAAAGAAGGGTCTCAGAGTGTCTCTGGTCAGCCTAGCGGGGCAGTGGAAAGTCCCGCCATTGACTGAGGTGGTCCATTGTCACGGGCACACATGTGCTAGTGTAACGTAGACACTGATCCGGGGAGCTAGGATTGTGTTTTGTCAGCAATAAACCTGTCTGGGCGCCTTCGCTACTGAAACGGGTCTGTGGTTTTCTTGGGTGGTATGATCGAGGTCTGCTGCATCAGCTATCTGCGCAGAGCTGGTGTAGCACACAGAGAGAACACATGCACACGCAGCCAATGTCTGACAACACCAAAGAGCAAAGTGAATTCCAGAGCTGAGAGTCCTTAAATGGAAACATCCTGCCACCATTCTCTCCCCCACATTTAAACATGGGAGTTCTAAGCTTAAACATCCCAGCAGATCTCAAATGTGGATGTGTGACGGGTGGGGGAATCTGTCTGTACAGTTTCTGAGTTCTGTGTGGGATTATGAACTCCCTGCATGAACTCTCTTTATGAGGCTGCAGACTCCATTTTGGATGTGGGGCTCTTTACCTTCTTGGTGGTCCTGTTACCTCCATGTTGGACTAGAATTCCAAAGGCTGGTGGCCAAGGGATAACAAGAGAGGGTTGTTGACTTGAGTGCTCAACCATTGAAATGGAATCGCTCTAAACAACAGACTGGCTCCCAGGACTCTGGGGTCACCTGTTGAGGCTGACCAGGGAGTCACCTGACAGAGGAAAGAAAGGAGAGTATAAAAGGAATAAGCTGTTCTATTTGCTCTCTCTTTGGCCATTTGTCATGAGCTAAAGATGAGAGAAGCTGCAGCAGGAC
>NW_020708161.1:0-2543 GCF_002925995.2 Terrapene triunguis
CCAGTTTGCAGTGTTGTTATAGTCATGTTGGTCCCAGGATATCAGAGCGACAAGGTGGGTGAGGTAATATCTTTTACTGGAATAACTTCTGTCGGTGAAAGAGACAAGCTTTTGAGCTCTACAGAGCTCTTCTTCAGGTCTGGGAAGGGTAATCAGAGTGTCACAGCTCAATAAAAGGTGGAACAATTTGTTAAGCATAAGGAGTTAACACATGTTGCAAGAAACCATTCCAAATCAAGTAGGAAATTAACACATCTTCAGTCATAGGACAAAGGAGAGTTAGGGCAGATCTACACTAGAAATTTACATTGGTGCAGGTGTACCGATATTTGTGATAGGCATGTGTAGGATCCAGGGTTCTTGAGTGGTGTGTTGTAGGGGTTACTGATCATCATAGCAGTGGAGATATGGCTTCAGGTTTTGAATCTGTTGTTCTGGCAGGGTCTGGTGCCACTTTCAGTTGGTGTATCCTGGTCTTTGCGGAGTTTGCTTCTGATAAGGAGCTTGGCAAGTTTGGGGGTCGGGGGTTGGAAGGCCAGAAGCTGGAAGACAGGAAAGATTTCTTTCAGGATGTGGTCCTCATCAAGTATGGGTTGCAATGTTTGATGATACCCTGCATGGGTTCGAGTGTGGGTTAGTAGGTGACAACTAGGAGTGTGGGGTCAGTGGGGTGTTTTTTTGTTTTGTTCTGTATTGAAGCAGATTCTCTCCGGGAATTAGGGTGACTCATTCCATGATGCGATCTACTTCTCTGGTGAAGAGTCCTTATTTGGTGAAAGCGGTTTTGAGCGTGTTAAGGTGTGCATCCCGAATATTCTCCTCAGAGCATATTCTATGGTATCTGAGGACCTGGCTATACATAAATTTCTTGGTGTGTTTGGGGTGGATGCTGAATCTGTGGAGGTAAGTGTGGTGATTCGTGGATTTCCTTATATCTAGCTCTAGGGCTCCATTGTTGAAGCTGATGGTGTTTTTCAGGAAGGTGACGCAGGTGTGAGAATGTTCTAGAGAGAGTTTGATGAATGGCTGGTGGTTGTTGAAGTTTGGGGGGCACTCTAGGAGGGAGTTTTGGTCATCCGTGGAGACAGCGAAAATAATCGTTGATGTATCTCAGGTATCTCATTGATTTCATGCAGCATTTTTCTAGAAATTCTTCCTCCAGGTGGTGCATGAAGAGGTTGGCATATTGTCCTATGACTGCAGCAATTGCTCACTTCATTTAGAATTGTTTCTTGCAATATGTGTTAACTCCTTATGCTTAATGATCTGTTCCCCCTTGTATTTAGCTGTGATACTCTGAGTACCTTTCCCAGACCTGAAGAAGAGCTCTCTGTGGAGCTCAAAAGCTTGTCTCTCTCAGCAACAGAAGTTGGTCCAATAAATGATATTACCTCACCGACCTTGTCTCTCTCTAGAGTCTAGTTTCACAGATTATACAGAAATGTAAATAAAGAGCTCCATGGTGAAAACCATAAGTCCTGGAGCACCCACTGAAAAATTTAGTGGGTGCTTAGCACCCACTGGCAGCCAGCCTTCCCCCGCCCCCAATGCCTCCTGCCTGCCGGTGGCCCTGCTGATCAACTCTCCCCCCTCCCTCCCAGTGCCTTCCAGCCACTGTGATCAGCTGTTCCATGCCGTGCAGGAGACGCTGGAGGGGAGGGAGAGGAGCGGGGATGGGGCACACTCAGGGGAGGGGGCAGAACTGGGCGGGAAGAGGCGGGGCAGGGGCAGAACGGAGGCAGGAAGAGGCGGGGCAGAGGTGGGGACTTGGGGGAGGGGGTGGAGTGGGGGCGGGGTCTGGGGTGGCACAGGAGTTGAGCACCCCTGGGACTAGGAGGAAGCTGGCGCTTGTGGTGAAAACATTCTTTCCATTTGAATAATATAAAGAAATATTGATAACACACGTATAGTCTTTGGGTTTTCTTTAACAATGATTTTAAATCTGACAGTATATTTTTAAGTGAATTATAATATATCCCTCCTACCTGTTAAAATGTAATTTGTGTGAGTCTTTATGTCTCCCCTACTCTGAGTGGTGCCTGCTCCCAATCCAGGTTTCCAACACAATAGTGCAAATCACAGCTTCTTCCCCATTACGTCTAAACTGCCTCACGTGACCTGTTATATATTGCTCGACCAGTGAAGAAATATTTGCGGCTATACAACCTGGTGCTGTAAATCCATCACCTCTGACAGCTAAGTAGCATTGGGCCAGCTCAGGCCTTGGATAGGGCAGCTAGGTGTTGCAGGAAGTGTTATCAGTGGTACTGCAGGTAGCACGCTTGGCTCTGAATGAGTGCTGAACCATTGCCCAATGAGGTGCTGTCTTTCAGATGAGATTCAAAAACAGGATTGGTACCACTTATGGTCATCAAAGGTGCCATGGGACTTTAAAACAGGAGTAGGGAAGTTAACTCTGATGTCATGTCCAAATTCAAAGATGGGTAATTATATTATAACTACTTAGATTCCCTCTGCAGTTTTGGTTGGATAAGGTAGTCTTCACTTTCTGTCCTGAACCGTTCGGTGTGTTGCTGTTTTTC
>NW_020708162.1:0-8436 GCF_002925995.2 Terrapene triunguis
GGCCTAACCAGAGCAGAGTAGAGCGGAAGAATGACTTCTCGTGTCTTACCTTGACTGCAATGGCGGCACAGTGGAGAGACTTGTGAAGCAGTGATGCTGAAAGAGACAGGCTGAAATTTTTAAAACCACATGGGAGATTTGGATGCCCAGTAATTTCAGTGGATACTGGGTAGCCAGGTTCCTTAGGTGGCTTTGAAGACCTCAGCCCTAGTGAACAAGAAATTAGACATGAGTTCACAAAGCAATATGGCTGCCAAAAAGGTCAATGCAGTTTTGAGCTGCATAGGCAGAAGATGAGAATCAAGCCACAGTATAGGGAGGCAATTCCTTCTCCCTACAGGGCTCTGGTGAGATCGCATCTAGAATATTGTGTTCATTTAGAGCACCATGAGACCGGAAGGATACCAACAAGTTGAAGGGAATTCAAAGAAGAGCAACAAAAAGATCAAGGGCTGGAGAGATTGATTTAAGAGGAAAGATTAGGCGAGAGAAATCAGTGCAGCTTGGCTAGCCAAAAGCTACCGATATGGGTGAGGGGAACAAAATAGCAGTCTACAGGTGTATGATGGGTGTAAACATCAAGGATAGAGAGCAGGTATTTTACTGTGGTATTCAGGGGTATAATTAGGAGCAATGGGAAGAACTTAAGAATGGGAGGCAGTGTGTCTTAGGGCTGGTCTCCACTACCACTTAAGTCGATGTAACTTACAGTGCTCGGGGTGTGAAAACAACCCCCCCCCCAAGTGACGTAAGTTACATCCACTTAAAGTAGCGTCCACACCACGCGATATCGGCAGGATATGCTCTCCCACTGACGTAGCTTTTGCCTCTCGCGGAGGTGGAGTAATTGTGCCGACAGGAGAGGGCTCTGGTGAAGACGCGCTACAATGGCGCAACTACTTCGGTGCAGCTGCGCCCAGAGCCGTCCTGTCCATAGGACAGACCAGGGCAACCACCCCAGGCCCCGTGCTTTGGGGGACCCCACGCTTCAGGGAGACGCGGGGTCCAGGGCAGCCTGAGGGGTTAGCGGGGGGCCTGGCATCAGCAGCAGCGAGTGACCCAGCCCGCCCCGCTCCGCTCCACCCCACCAGCTCCCGGCATCGCTCGGGGGAGGGGGCGGAAGCCGGAAAGAGGCGTGGTGGGGGCAGGGACTTAGTATGGAATGGGGGTGAGGAGGGGTCAGAGCAGGGGCGGGAAGAGGCAGGCGGGGGTTGGGGGAAGGGGTGGAGTGGGAGCGGGGCAGGGGTGGAGCAGGGGCGGGAAGAGGCGGGGCGGGGACTTGGGGGAAGGGGTAGAGTGGGGGCATGGCCTGGGACGGAGGTATGGCCCCGCACCCCTCTAAGGATGGCCCTGGCTGTGGCCAATGTAGCGTGGTAGTGTATCATAGAAGATTAGGGTTGGAAAAGACCTCAGGAGGTCATCTAGTCCAACCCCCTGCTCAAAGCAGGACCAACCCCAACTAAGTGTAGACTTGCCCTACGTGGATAGAGCATCCACCTGAGACTCAGAAGACCAAGATTCATTCCTCAGCTTAGCCATTGCCAGGCTCTATGACTTGGGCAAGTCATGTCCCCGCTCTGTGCCTCAGTTTCCTCATCTGTAAAATGGGCAGAAAGATGCTGACCTCCCATAAAGAGTGCTATGTAAGCACCAGCTATTATTAGACTGAATATCAAGGAAAGCTTGATGGTGACACATATTAGGCTGTGGTATAATCTACCAAGGAAAGAAGTGGAAAGTTTGTCCTTCGGGACTTCTAAAGCTAGACTGGAAAAAACACTCTAAAATGTCCTCCAGGTAACAGTCCTTTCCTGGCAGGGAGATGGACCGAACGATCACATAGATAAGGCACAAATATTAAAGGCCCTTCTCTACATTAAAGAAAAATAACCTCATTTGATCCCACAGAGTAGGGCTTGAACAGTGGTTCTGTACATAGAGGTGATCTTCTCCCATATAGAATAATATCCTAAGATTCTAAGAGAAGTATTTCTTCCCCCTCAGTGTTGCCAGTCCGGATTGTTCAACTATTGCGAATCAGGCCTTGAAACACACAGGAGTTTTAAAAGTAAGAGAGGTTGGGGTTTCTTAATTTGCCGTCTGGTTTTGGAGGCTTGGAGGGTTGCATTTTCTAGCTTTTCCCAACATTCATAAGGGTTAGGCCTGGTCTACACTAGGCTTTTATGTCGACTTTAGCGCCGTTATATCGAATTAACCCTGCACCCGTCCACACCAGGAAGCCATTTAGTTCGACATAAAGCTCTCTTTAAATCGATTTCTGTAATCCTCCCCAACGAGAGGATTAGCGCTAAATTCGACATGGCCATATCGAATTAGGCTAGGTGTGGATGGAAATCGACGGTAATAGCTCCGGGAGCTATCCCACAGTGCACCACTCTGTTGACGCTCTGGACAGCAGTCCGAGCTCGGATGCTCTGACCAGCCACACCCCCGGGAAAATTTGAATTCATTTTCATTTTCCTGTCTGGGCAGTTTGAATCTCAGTTCCTCTTTGGACATCGAGGGGAGCTCAGCAGCAGTGGCAACTATGCAGAGCTCTCCAGCAGAGATGGCCGTGCAATCCAATAGAAAGAGGGCCCCAGCATGGACTGATCGGGAAGTCTTGGATCTCATCGCAGTGTGGGGCGATGAGTCCGTGCTTTCAGAGCTGCGCTCCAAAAGAAGGAATGCTAAGATCTACGAGAAGATCTCCAAAGCCATGGCAGAGAGAGGCTACAGCCGGGATGCAACGCAGTGCCGCGTGAAAATCAAGGAGCTGAGACAAGGCTACCAAAAAACCAAAGAGGCTAACGGACGCTCCGGATCCCAGCCCCACACATCCCGTTTCTACGAGGCACTGCATTCCATCCTGGGAGCGGCCGCCACCACTACCCCACCCCTGACCGTGGACTCCGAGGATGGGATATTGTCCGCGGCCGGTTCCTCAGCGGACGGGGAAGAGGAGGAAGGAGATGAGGAGGACGAGGCAGTCGACAGCGCTGGCACCGCTGATTTCCCCGACAGCCAGGAGCTCTTCATCACCCTTACCGAGATCCCCTACCAACCGTCCCCATCCCTTACCCCGGACACAGAATCAGGGGACGGATCAAGCAGTAAGTGCTGTAAACATGTAAACATTTATTTAAAACAGAACGGTAATATTTATACTATTAACAATGTATATTTATAAAAGTGCTGTAAACTAGTAAAAAAATAATCAGGTACAAAACAGGAATATTTACAAAGGTAACAAATGGGTTTTCATGATTTCTCTGTCTTAGGCTATTCTCAATTTAGTCCCAAGTATTTTAAAAAAATTTCACAATGTCCGTTACTACATGATTCCCAGGCCCAAGACGCTCCACTCCAAAGTCCCAGTGCACCTACGCGAAAATCCGGTCAATGTGGCCGGGGATCGACGAGAAATCCTCGTAGGAGAACTCCTCGTAGGTCTCGTGGAGGTAGAGCTCAAGCCTGTTGATCAGGTTCCGGGGTAGGGCGATCTTAGTGGGCCCTCCGTGGTAGCAGACATGTCCCCTCCACGCCACAATCAAGTACTCCGGGATCATCGCACGACATAGCATGGCGGCATACGGCCCCGGTTTCTGCATGCTTTCCCGCAGCATGCGTTCTCTCTGGGTGTCCGGGATCCTCAGGAGGGTGATGTCGCTCATGACGCCCTGCTTTGAATTAGGGAGGGGAATGTTAGTATTGGGACTGCTTTACAGCCACGCGGTGGAGGGAGAGGGGCAGCATACAGGGATCTTTCCCTGGGACAGCCGCGAGGGGGTGGGACAGGGGCAGAGTTGATGCTGTCCTGATTGCTGGCAGCAGAGACTGGCATTGCTTTCAATGTGAAAGGAGGCCAGTGCTACTGCTGGAGTTTTAAGCAGCCACAAGTCTGCGGCTTACCATTATTGCCCGCTCCAGAAGTTCAGGTCTCCAGCCACAGTTCTCTGAACACTCCAAGACCTCCGCAAGTCCACAGGCACTGAAGGCGACGGCCGAAAATTCGACCTTGTCCTGAGTGCGCATGTGAGAGGTTCAGTGCATGGTCTTGTTCACAGAGAAAGACTAGGTTCTTTGTATACAATTTCATTTATCTGTCTCAGGAATTCACTCCCTTTTTAAAATTCACACAGACACATCTGCGACTGTCTCCCAACCCAGCCTGTCAGCACACTCCCAGAGGCTAGCGCAGATTAGGCGGAGGAAGAAGAAGACGCGTGAAGACATGTTCACAGAACTAATGGGCTGCTCCCGAGCCCAGGCAGCCCAGCAGACACAGTGGAGGGAGAACTTGTCACAAATGCACCGAGCAGTCATGGAACGGGAGGAGAGGTGGCGTCAGGAGGACCAACAGGCTACTGAAAAGCTGCTTGGACTAATGAGGGAGCAAACGGACACGCTCCGGCGCCTTGTGGATGTTCTGCAAGACCGGAGGCAGGAGGACAGAGCCCCGCTGCAGTCTATCTGTAACCGCCCTCACCCGCCACCAAGTCCCACACCACCCTCACCCAAAGTCCAAAGAAGGAGGGGCGGCAAGGGCCGTTAAAACTTTCAATCAACCCCTGCAGACTGCTCTAGCAGTAGAAGGCTGACATTCCCCAAAATTTCATAAGTCCTTTCCTACCCACCTCACACAAGCCCCCGTCCAAGTTTCACCCCCCACGTTTCATGTCTGGTTCGCAATAAAATGTTTGTTTCTGTTCATTACTGTTTCAGTCAGGTTCTTTTGAGGGAGAGTCTGTCTGGAGGGGGGGAAGGGGCTTGGTAATTGGACAGGACAGTGACCTTTAGCAGGGTACAGAGGCGGTGTCAGGTCCAGCATCAGGACACATACACAGTGCGGTCACTGGTTACCCTGGTCAGTCTT
Organism: Terrapene triunguis; assembly: GCF_002925995.2. Taxonomy (NCBI): domain Eukaryota; kingdom Metazoa; phylum Chordata; order Testudines; family Emydidae; genus Terrapene; species Terrapene triunguis. The sequence goes on from NW_020708162.1 coordinate 4,877, forward strand.
GGAGGTGGTTTTCATGTTCTGGGGGGGGGGTTGCTCTGTTACTTTGTGGTGGGGGAGGGCGGTTACAGATCTTATGCAGCGGTCCTTATCCTGGCTCACAGATCCACGCAGCAGGGGATCTGTAACCCTACCCCCCCTTCCAGAAAGTCACATAGCCGACACATACACACAGTCCCCCCCAGGAGTGCTGGCAGGCTCCATTGAAATAACCAGTCCACCAGTGCGGAGCCTGTCATTCCGGGAGTTTAGAAGCATCATTTGCATCAGAACACTAAACCCGCCCCCCGCCACAGTCTGCGTCCCCGGTTTAAAATATTCCCGCGAAAACAGCAATACAGACAACGGTGTTCATTAACAAAATCGAAATGATTTTATTTTTTGGGAAGGGGAAGGGGGTGAAGGGGGTATGTAACTGGAGAGGATAGTCAAAATGAACTGGGTAAAGAAACGGGGGCAGGTTCAGCTTTTCTGTCCACAAACTGAAAAGTCACTGGTTGCCCTGCTCACTCAGGAACCTAGCTTTCAAAGCCTCCCGGATGCACAGGGCGTCCCGCTGGGATCTTCTAATGGCCCGGCTGTCTGGCTGGACGTAATCAGCAGCCAGGCTATTTGCCTCTAGCTCCCACCCCGCCATAAAGGTCTCCCCCTTGCTCTCACACAGATTGTGGAGCACACAGCAAGCTGCAATAACGATGGGGATATTGGTTTCACTGAGATCACAGCGAGTGAGTAAGCTTCTCCATCTCCCTTTGAGACGGCCAAAAGCACACTCCACCACCATTCTGCACTTGCTCAGCCGGTAGTTGAAGAGTTCTTTTTCTGTGTCCAGGGCGCCAGTATAGGGCTTCATGAGCCAGGGCATTAGCGGGTAGGCTGGGTCCCCGAGGATGACTGTAGGCATCTCCACATCCCCAAGAGTTATTTTGTGGTCTGGGAAGTAAATACCTTCCTGCAGCCGTCTAAACAGACCAGAGTTCCTGAACACGCGAGCGTCATGAACCTTGCCCGGCCATCCGACGTAGATGTTTGTAAACCGTCCCCGATGGTCCACCAGTGCTTGCAGCACCATTGAAAAGTAGCCCTTTCTATTGATGTACTGGCTGGCCTGGTGGTCCGGTCCCAGGATAGGGATGTGAGTCCCATCGATAGCCCCACCGCAGTTTGGGAATCCCATCGCGGCAAAGCCATCTATGATGACCTGCGCGTTTCCCAGGGTCACTACCTTTGGGAGCAGTACCTTGACGATTGCCTTGGCTACTTGCATGACAACAACCCCCACGGTAGATTTGCCCACACCAAAGTGGTTCGCGACTGACCGGTAGCTGTCCGGCGTTGCAAGCTTCCAGAGGGCTATGGCCACTCGCTTCTGGACAGTGAGGGCTGCTCGCATGCGGGTGTCCTTGCGCTTCAGGGCAGGGGACAGCAACTCACAAAGTTCGAGGAAAGTCCCCTTCCGCATGCGAAAGTTTCGCAGCCACTGGGATTCATCCCAGACCTGAAGCACTATACGGTCCCACCAGTCCGTGCTTGTTTCCCGGGCCCAGAATCGCCGTTCAACAAAATCCACATGCCCCATTGCCAACGTCATGTCCTGGGCGCTGGGGCTCGTGGTTTCTGACAGCTCTGTGCCACTCTCCGACTTCAGGCTCTCACGGCGGTGCCGTAGCCTCCTCGCCCGATTTCTCTGCATCTGCCTCAGGGAAAGGTGTATGATAAGCTGCGAGGTGTTGAGAACGGCCACAAGTGCAGCGATGGTCGCAGCGTGATCCATGATCGCAGTGCTGTGGCGTCCGCGCTGTCACTGACCAGAAAAGTGCGCGAACTGATTTCCCGCCGGCGCTTTCATGGAGGGAGGGAGGGCGTTAGTGACGGACGGATGACGACAAATTTTTTTTACCCAGAAGGCATTGGCGGCTCGACCCAGAATTCCGATGGGCAGCGGGGACTGCGGGAACTGTGGGATAGCTGCCCACAGTGCACCGCTTCCAATATCGACGCTCGCCCCGTTAGTGTGGACTCACAAAGTCGAATTACTGTCCTTAGTGTGTCCTTAGTGTGGACACACACGTTCGACTTTGCAATATCGATTCCACATATTCGATTTAAGTAAAATCGAATTACCCTCGTAGTGTAGACATACCCTTAGAAATGTCCTGGAAAGAAAGAAAGAAAGCTGAGAGACTCCTGCAATCACTGGACTCCAGGAGCTGAGGCTTAAATTAAAACAAGACTTGTGATAAAATTTTGAGGGTGGGCAACACTGTGAATCCCTAGTTTTGTTTTGTTTTGTTTTGAAGGTTCCATCTGTGTTGTTTATAAAGTTAAAAAGAAACAAAATTGCCATGTGTGACTGATGCGACAGTGTGTCCTTTTGGCTCTTGGTTGTGCTGAGTGCTGCCTTTGATTCTCATTAAAGTCACCTCCTAAATATGTCTAGACTACGTAGTTTACAAAATATTAGATAGATTTAAAAGGAAAAAAAGGCTTCCTTGTGCTAAGAAAATGATGGCAAAGCTGGAGAGCCCCTAATGCAATCTGATTGCTGTGTAGTTTATTTACCATAAATAACAGATATTGGGCCTGGTTCTGCAATCCTTACTCACGTGAGTAATCCTTACCCACACTATAAATCATCCCTGTGAAATCAGTTGCAGCAATCACATACTTATGGGAATAAAGGTCGCAGAGTCAGGCTAGTTATTTAAAAACTATATTGTGTACATGAATAGGTCAGTGCTGGGCAGCACTTTCATTGGTAGGAAAGATATTAAAAGTGTTGAATTGGATCCAATGTTACTTGTTAGGTTTCACAATGATCCAGCTGAATAATTTCGCTTTAAAATGTGATTTTTGAGAATAAGCCAGTTTCAAATTGGTGTTTTAAAGGAAACCAGAAATTTTTCAACCTCTCAGAGCAGCTGCACAGTTATTCAACCTGCTGGCCGCTAGTTGATGGCCCCTGTCTAAAAGATGTGAAATGAGGAATTAACCTAATTTGATATTTGTAAAAAAAGATGCGAATGTGTTAAAGTGAGAAATGAAAACTAAATTTTCCTTTTTGCATGGACCCTTACCTGCCAAAATAGCTTTCCCCATTCCTATCCTCACAATTCCTTCCTTGTACTTAGGCTTACCAAAAATCGATTTTTTAATAATAATTTTGATGAATAATTATCAGTGTTTATATTTAAGCATTATATAAGATTATCGATTTAAATATTCACAGTTGCATGGAATTATGGGAGCATCAGACAATAATTGTTTAATGACAATAGATGTTCAGATTCAAAAAGTTAAAGTTTTATAACCATTAAAACACAAATTGTCAAAGTAAAGTAAATAGCCCTACATCAAACTCTAATACATCCGCAAGAAGCATTTTTCTTACTTTGCCTACTGGTAAATTTTGAGAAGTATTGATAGAAATATTTTTGCTGGTTTGTGTGTAAGTTGAAATCGATGTTTACCAACATTTATTGATAAAAATCGAATCCCTCCAAGTCAACTTATACTTAAATAAAATAAAATAATGCTGCTACTCTGAAACATCTTCCATTTGA
>NW_020708163.1:0-1770 GCF_002925995.2 Terrapene triunguis
GGTAGGGGAAAGTTAGTATTGGGACTGCTTGCCCGTCCCTTTACAGAACTGCAACCGCCGGTTTACAGCCACGCGGTTTACAGCCGCGAGGGGCTGGGACAGGGCCAGAGTTCATGCTTGCAGGATTGCTGCCAGCAGAGACTCGCATTGCTTTCTATGTGAAAGGAGGCCAGTGCCACTCTTAAAGTTTTAAGCGGCCACAAGTCTACGGCTTACCATGTTTGCCAGCTAGACAAAGTCCGGTGTCCAGCCCTGCTCCTCAGCTCGCCACAGCAAGACCGCAGGCACTGTAGGCGAGGGCCGAAAATTCGACCTTGTCCTCAGTGCGCGTGTGATAGGTGCTCTGCATGGTCTTGTTCACAGAGAAAGACTATGTTCTCTGTTCACAGATACATTGCTCTGTCTCAGGAATTCACTCCCTTTTTCCAATTCCCACAGCCACATCTGCCCAGAGGCTAGCGCACATTAGGAGGAGGAAGAAGAGGACACGGGAAGACATGTTTGCTGAACTAATGGCATGCTCCCGAGCACAGGCAGCCCAGCAGACACAGTGGAGGGAGAACTTGTCCCAAATGCACCGGGCAAACATTGAACGGGAGGAGAGGTGGCGACAGGAGGACAGGCAGGCTACTCAAACGCTGCTTGGACTAATGAGGGAGCAAACGGACACGCTCCGCCGCCTTGTGGATGTTCTGCAGGACCGGAGGCAGGAGGAGAGAGCCCCGCTGCAGTCTCTCTGTAACTGCCCTGCCCCGCCACCAAGTCCCATACCCCCCTCACCCAAAGTCCAAACACGGAGGGGTGGAAGGGGCCGTGAAAAATTTCACTCCACCCCTGCGGACTGCTCTACCACTAGAAGGCTCTCATTCCCCAAAATTTGAAAAGTCCTTTCCTACCCGCCTCACACAAGACCCCATCCAAGTTTCACGCCCCCGTTCCATGTGCGGTTGTTAATAAAGAATACGTTTCTGTTCATTTCTGTTTCCATCCTCTTCTTTTGGAGGGGAGTCTGTCTGAAGGGGGGGGAAGGGGCTTGGTCATTGGACAGGACAGTCACCTTTAGCAGGGGGCAGGTGCAGCAGCAGGGCACATATACAGTGCAGTGACTGGTTATCCTGGTCAGTCTGGGAGGTGGTTTTCATGTTTTGTGTGGTGGGGGGGGGTGGTGTTGCTCTGTGACTTGGTGGCAGGGGAGGGCAGTTACAGATCTTATGCAGCGGTCCTTACCCTGCATCACAGAGCCGCGCAGCAGGGGATCTGTAACCCTCCTCCCCCTGCAAGACAGTCACATAGCCGACACATACACGCAGTCCCGGCCAGGAGGGCTGGCAGGCTCCATTGAAACAACCAGTCCACCACCGCGGAGCCTGTCATTCCTGGAGTTTAGAAGCATCATTTGCATCACAACCCTAAACCCGCCCCCCGCCACAGTCTGCGTCCCAGGTTTAAAACATTCCCGCGAAAACAGTAATAAAGACAACAGTGTCCATTAACAAAACAGAACAGATTTTATTTTTTGGTAAGGGGGTGAAGGGGGTATGTAATTGGAGAGGATAGTCGACGGCAACTGGGTAAAGAAACGGGGGCAAGTTCTGCTTCTGTGTCCACAAACTTAAAAGTCACTGGGTACCCTGCTCAGCCTTGAAACTGGCTTTCAAAGCCTCCCGGATGCACAGCGCGTCCCGCTGGGCTCTTCTAATCGCCCGGCTGTCTGGCTGGGCGTAATCAGCAGCCAGGCTATTTGCCTCAACCTCCCACCCCGCCATAAAG
>NW_020708164.1:0-1749 GCF_002925995.2 Terrapene triunguis
CGGTAGTTGAACAGTTCTTTTTCTGTGTCCAGGGCGCCAGTATAGGGCTTCATGAGCCAGGGCATTAGCGGGTAGGCTGGGTCCCCGAGGATCACTGTAGGCATCTCCACATCCCCAACAGTTATCTTGTGGTCCGGGAAGTAAATACCTTCCTGCAGCCGTCTAAACAGACCAGAGTTCCTGAACACGCGAGCGTCATGAACCTTGCCCGGCCATCCGACGTAGATGTTTGTAAACCGTCCCCGATGGTCCACCAGTGCTTGCAGCACCATTGAAAAGTAGCCCTTTCTATTGATGTACTGGCTGGCCTGGTGGTCCGGTCCCAGGATAGGGATGTGAGTCCCATCTATAGCCCCACCGCAGTTTGGGAATCCCATCGCGGCGAAGCCATCTATGATGGCCTGCGCGTTTCCCAGGGTCACTACCTTTGACAGCAGTACCTTGACGATTGCCTTGGCTACTTGCATGACAACAACCCCCACGGTAGATTTGCCCACGCCAAAGTGGTTCGCGACTGACCGGTAGCTGTCCGGCGTTGCAAGCTTCCAGAGGGCTATGGCCACTCGCTTCTGGACAGTCAGGGCTGCTCGCATGCGGGTGTCCTTGCGCTTCAGGGCAGGGGACAGCAAGTCACAAAGTTCCAGGAAAGTCCCCTTCCGCATGCGAAAGTTTCGCAGCCACTGGGATTCATCCCAGACCTGAAGCACTATGCGGTCCCACCAGTCCGTGCTTGTTTCCCGGGCCCAGAATCGCCGTTCAACAAAATCCACATGCCCCATTGCCACCGTGATGTCCTGGGCGCTGGGGCTCGTGGTTTCTGACAGCTCTGTGCTACTCTCCGACTTCAGGCCCTCACGGCGGTGCCGTAGCCTCCTCGCCTGATTTCTCTGCATCTGCCTCAGGGAAAAGTGTATGATAAGCTGCGAGGTGTTGAGAACGGCCACAACTGCAGCGATGGTCGCAGCGGGATCCATGATCGCAGTGCTGTGGCGTCCGCGCTGTCACTGATCAAAAAGTGCGCGAACTGATTTCCCGCCGGCGCTTTCAGGGAGGGAGGCAGGGCGGTAGTGACTGACGGATGACGACAGTTACCCAAAAGCACCCTCGCCACATTTTTTTACCCAGAAGGCATTGGGGGCTCGACCCAGAATTCCAATGGGCAGCGGGGACTGCGGGAACTGTGGGATAGCTGCCCACAGTGCACTGCTTCCAATGTCGACGCTTTCCCTGGTAGTGTGGACTGACAAAGTCGAATTACTGTCCTTAGTGTAGACACACACGTTCGACTTTCTAATATCGATTGCACATATTCGATTTAACTAAAATCGAACTACTCTCGTAGTGTAGACATACCCACAGAACCGCAGCTGCATCGGTACAGCTGTGCCCCTGTAAGGTCTGTAGTGTAGACACGGCCTAAGACCAGGTCTACACTATAAATTTTACATTAGTATGTCTGTGTTGCTCAGGGGGTGTGAAAAATCCACACCCCATAGCAACATATTTATACTGACCTAACCCTCCTCCCCCCCACCCCCGGTGTAGACAGCACTATGTGAACGGGAGGGCTTCTCCTGATGACATAGCTACTGCCTGTCATGGAGATGGATTAACTATGCCAATTGGAGAAACTCTCCCATTAGCGTAAGTAGCAGCTTCACTGCAGTGCTACAGCGGCACAGCATATAGACCTGATGAAAGGAAGTGGTGGTAAAAATGCATGAACTGTCAACATATTTATTTATTTAT
>NW_020708165.1:0-2538 GCF_002925995.2 Terrapene triunguis
GCTGGCACCGCTGATTTCCCCGACAGCCAGGAGCTCTTCATCACCCTTACCGAGATCCCCTACCAACCGTCCCCATCCCTTACCCCGGACACAGAATCAGGGGACGGATCAAGCAGTAAGTGCTGTAAACATGTAAACATTTATTTAAAACAGAACGGTAATATTTATACTATTAACAATGTATATTTATAAAAGTGCTGTAAACTAGTAAAAAAATAATCAGGTACAAAACAGGAATATTTACAAAGGTAACAAATGGGTTTTGCATGATTTCTCTGTCTTAGGCTCTTCTCAATTTAGTCCCAAGTATTTTAAAAAAATTTCACAATGTCCGTTACTACATGATTCCCAGGCCCAAGACGCTCCACTCCAAAGTCTCAGTGCACCTACGCGAAAATCCGGTCAATGTGGCCGGGGATCGACGAGAAATCCTCGTAGGAGAACTCCTCGTAGGTCTCGTGGAGGTAGAGCTCAAGCCTGTTGATCAGGTTCCGGGGTAGGGCGATCTTAGTGGGCCCTCCGTGGTAGCAGACATGTCCCCTCCATGCCACAATCAGGTACTCGGGGATCATGGCCCGACATAGCATGGCGGCATACGGCCCCGGTTTCTGCATGCTTTCCCGCAGCATGCGTTCTCTCTGGGTGTCCGGGATCCTCAGGAGGGTGATGTCGCTCATGACGCCCTGCTTTGAATTAGGGAGGGGACTGTTAGTATTGGGACTGCTTTACAGCCACGCGGTGGAGGGAGAGGGGCAGCATACAGGGATCTTTCCCTGGGACAGCCGCGAGGGGGTGGGACAGGGGCAGAGTTGATGCTGTCCTGATTGCTGGCAGCAGAGACTGGCATTGCTTTCAATGTGAAAGGAGGCCAGTGCTACTGCTGGAGTTTTAAGCAGCCACAAGTCTGCGGCTTACCATTATTGCCCGCTCCAGAAGTTCAGGTCTCCAGCCACAGTTCTCTGAACACTCCAAGACCTCCGCAAGTCCACAGGCACTGAAGGCGACGGCCGAAAATTCGACCTTGTCCTGAGTGCGCATGTGAGAGGTTCAGTGCATGGTCTTGTTCACAGAGAAAGACTAGGTTCTTTGTATACAATTTCATTTATCTGTCTCAGGAATTCACTCCCTTTTTAAAATTCACACAGACACATCTGCGACTGTCTCCCAACCCAGCCTGTCAGCACACTCCCAGAGGCTAGCGCAGATTAGGCGGAGGAAGAAGAAGACGCGTGAAGACATGTTCTCAGAACTAATGGGCTGCTCCCGAGCCCAGGCAGCCCAGCAGACACAGTGGAGGGAGAACTTGTCACAAATGCACCGAGCAGTCATGGAACGGGAGGAGAGGTGGCGTCAGGAGGACCAACAGGCTACTGAAAAGCTGCTTGGACTAATGAGGGAGCAAACGGACACGCTCCGGCGCCTTGTGGATGTTCTGCAAGACCGGAGGCAGGAGGACAGAGCCCCGCTGCAGTCTATCTGTAACCGCCCTCACCCGCCACCAAGTCCCACACCACCCTCACCCAAAGTCCAAAGAAGGAGGGGCGGCAAGGGCCGTTAAAACTTTCAATCAACCCCTGCAGACTGCTCTAGCAGTAGAAGGCTGACATTCCCCAAAATTTCATAAGTCCTTTCCTACCCACCTCACACAAGCCCCCGTCCAAGTTTCACCCCCCACGTTTCATGTCTGGTTCGCAATAAAATGTTTGTTTCTGTTCATTACTGTTTCAGTCAGGTTCTTTTGAGGGAGAGTCTGTCTGGAGGGGGGGAAGGGGCTTGGTAATTGGACAGGACAGTCACCTTTAGCAGGGTACAGAGGCGGTGTCAGGTCCAGCATCAGGACACATAACCAGTGCAGTCACTGGTTACCCTGGTCAGTCTGGGAGGTGCTTTTCATGTTTTGGGGGGGGGGGGTTGCTCTGTGACTTTGTGGCGGGGGAGGGCAGTTACAGATCTTATGCAGCGGTCCTTATCCTGGCTCACAGATCCACGCAGCAGGGGATCTGTAACCCTACCCCCCCTGCCAGAAAGTCACATAGCCGACACATACACACAGTCCCCCCCAGGAGTGCTGGCAGGCTCCATTGAAATAACCAGTCCACCAGTGCGGAGCCTGTCATTCCGGGAGTTTAGAAGTATCATTTGCATCAGAACACTAAACCCGCCCCCCGCCACAGTCTGCGTCCCCGGTTTAAAATATTCCCGCGAAAACAGCAATACAGACAACGGTGTTCATTAAAAAATCGAAATGATTTTATTTTTTGGGAAGGGGAAGGGGGTGAAGGGGGTATGTAACTGGAGAGGATAGTCAAAATGGACTGGGTAAAGAAACGGGGGCAGGTTCAGCTTTTCTGTCCACAAACTGAAAAGTCACTGGTTGCCCTGCTCACTCAGGAACCTAGCTTTCAAAGCCTCCCGGATGCACAGGGCGTCCCGCTGGGATCTTCTAATGGCCCGGCTGTCTGGCTGGACGTAATCAGCAGCCAGGCTATTTGCCTCTAGCTCCCACCCCGCCATAAAGGTCTCCCCCTTGCTCTCACA
>NW_020708166.1:0-1566 GCF_002925995.2 Terrapene triunguis
TACTGTCTATCCACCGTATTGTCCTTTCATATTGTCTATCCATCATATTGTCCTTTTATACTGTCTTTAGGTTGGGTCCGCCTGTTCCTTGTTATCTGTGTGGGATGTGTTTGTACCAGGCTGTTCTGGTGCCGTCCTGGCATACGTTCATCTTATTAGTGCTTACATGTGTATACGTGCTTTTAGCAGCCTTCCTCTTGACAACTTCAGTGAGCAGGGCCTGCCTCTGGCTCACAGCCTAACTTTGCTTTATGTTAGCAATGTCTTGACCATTACTTCAGTTCAGGCCTCATGCCGGGCCTCTGATACCAAGGGTTTATGTCTCCAGGCCTCATCTTACTACAGTAATCAAACATAAATAATATGTTGTAGCGCAATGTACGTGTGTGCAGAAAGATACGTCTACATTGGTCACACTTACTACGTTTCTTCTCTTGTGTGAGATATCACCAGTTCCAGCAGTATTTCCCATGTCAGGGAAGTTTTTTTTAAGTCTGACTATTGGAGATATAGATACAACTCAACATTGACAATCCCAAGCATTTAAAAATCATTAGACTGCATTTCCCCTGACAAATCACAGGATTATCTTAAAATGCATTTGATTTATTTTAAAAATGGGGACAATTTGTATTTGCCCGTAGTGCCTTAGTGTACAGTTGGGTTAGATTTTCAAGCTTTCTTTGCGAACTAGTGGGGCTAGACACTTTTTTAAAATGAAAGCTAAGATTCTCCCATATTCCCATGACTCCTGGAGCTGGCACTTTAAGAAAAACACCAAATATCGTAAGACTTATGCTAAAATCACAAGCGTTGTCATCACTGTAGATACATGGGTAACTAGATCTCTAGCTGGATACCTAGATTTCAGGTAAAGGAATATTGTCTCACCACTAGATGGAAATAGAGTGTTTTCCATTCCCCTGTTGTATTGCCAAGAGGGTGAACCAGAAGTCTATGTGCATGTAAACCCTCTGCAGACAGGACTTCAGAAGTCCTGGATCAGAAATTAATATTTTGCAATGGTAGAGTAAAGGCAGAATTTCTGCTTCTAGGGAGGCGTATGCTGCAGACTTGTGCTCAGTCATAAGACAGAAGACTCAGTGCTTCCCAATATATTAAAGATTGTGACTAACAGATGTTCTGTTTGATCTGTAATCAGATGGTTTTTAATTTATCCTTTTTGAAATCAAGACTACTAGACCGACAGCACAGTAGCTGCCGTGACATGAAATAGATGGCAAATAGGCTAATTTAAAACCCACTCAGACCCACTTGTGCAAGCAAGAAAGTTCAAAGAGGAAGGAAGCTGAAGCATTTATGTCTAAAGTTAGCTATTTAATGACAAGAAAACAATGTGACTTGCTTTTTTATGAGTATACATTATTCACATATTTTTAAAAATAGGGTTACTGAAGATTAAGGACATATAGAGCAATAATTGACAACCCAGTGCCACCAGGAAGGGAATATTGCACTGCTTGTTTGGTTTATGGGACTGAACAACTGGATTTGTACCGAATCTTTTTTAAAAAAACCTGGTTGATTGCGAGAGCTGGTCAAAAA
>NW_020708167.1:0-1604 GCF_002925995.2 Terrapene triunguis
CCGTATTGTCCTTTCATATTGTCTATCCATCATACTGTCTATCCACCATATTGTCCTTTCATATTGTCTATCCATCATATTGTCCTTTTATACTGTCTTTAGGTTGGGTCTGCCTGTTCCTTGTTATCTGTGTGGGATGTGTTTGTACCAGGCTGTTCTGGTGCCGTCCTGGCATATGTTCATCTTATTAGTGCTTACATGTGTATACGTGCTTTTAGCAGCCTTCCTCTTGACAACTTCAGTGAGCAGGGCCTGCCTCTGGCTCACAGCCTAACTTTGCTTTATGTTAGCAATGTCTTGACCATCACTTCAGTTCAGGCCTCAGGCCTCATGCCGGGCCTCTGATACCAAGGGTTTATGTCTCCGGGCCTCATCTTATTACAGTAATCAAACATAAATAATATGTTGTAGTGCAATGTACGTGTGTGCAGAAAGATACGTCTACATTGGTCACACTTACTAAGTTTCTTCTCTTGTGTGAGATATCACCAGTTCCAGCAGTATTTCCCATGTCAGGGAAGTTTTTTTTAAGTCTGACTATTGGAGATATAGATACAACTCAACATTGACAATCCCAAGCATTTAAAAATCATTAGACTGCATTTCCCCTGAAAAATCACAGGATTATCTTAAAATGCATTTGATTTATTTTAAAAATGGGGACAATTGTATTTACCCGTAGTGCCTTAGGGTACAGTTGGGTTAGATTTTCAAGCTTTCTTTGCAAACTATTGGGGCTAGACACTTTTTTTAAATGAAAGCTAAGATTCTCCCATATTCCCATGACTCCTGGAGCTGGCACTTTAAGAAAAACACCAAATATCATAAGACTTATGCTAAAATCACAAGCGTTGTCATCACTGTAGATACATGGGTAACTAGATCTCTAGCTGGATACCTAGATTTCAGGTAAAGGAATATTGTCTCACCACTAGATGGAAATAGAGTGTTTTCCATTCCCCTGTTGTATTGCCAAGAGGGTGAACCAGAAGTCTATGTGCATGTAAACCCTCTGCAGACAGGACTTCAGAAGTCCTGGATCAGAAATTAATATTTTGCAATGGTAGAGTAAAGGCAGAATTTCTGCTTCTAGGGAGGCGTATGCTGCAGACTTGTGCTCAGTCACAAGACAGAAGACTCAGTGCTTCCCAATATATTAAAGATTGTGACTAACAGATGTTCTGTTTGATCTGTAATCAGATGGCTTTTAATTTATCCTTTTTGAAATCAAGACTACTAGACCGACAGCACAGTAGCTGCCGTGACATGAAATAGATGGCAAATAGACTAATTTAAAACCCACTCAGACCCACTTGTGCAAGCAAGAAAGTTCAAAGAGGAAGGAAGCTGAAGCATTTATGTCTAAAGTTAGCTATTTAATGACAAGAAAACAATGTGACTTGCTTTTTTATGAGTATATATTATTCACATATTTTAAAAAATAGGGTTACTGAAGATTAAGGACATATAGAGCAGTAATTGACAACCCAGTGCCACCAGGAAGGGAATATTGCACTGCTTGTTTGGTTTATGGGATTGAACAACTGGATTTGTACAGAATCTTTTTTAAAAAAACCTGGTTGATTGCGAGAGCTGGTCAAAAA
>NW_020708168.1:0-5329 GCF_002925995.2 Terrapene triunguis
CCCTACATTTGAACCCTAAAGTTCAAAGTGGGGATCCAGCCTTGACATGGTGGCATAGCGGTGGAGATCGTTTTAACCCAAAAGCCAGTAAGAGATTTTTTTTTCCTTTTAGCTGCTTGGAGAGCAGAGCTGAAGGTAGATGCATATCTTATCTCTCCTTGCCTGAAGGCAGAGGTGTTAAGTTTTTTTTAACAAGGGGCTTTGTTAAGAGAAGGGTTCAATCAGTGAGCAAACTTTGAACTGGTAAAGGCAATTTACAAGTTGAATTGTTTTTTTTTTCTTTTTACATCCTCGGGAGTAGCTTGTTAGAAAGTCTCTGTTAACTCAGCAGCAGCCACAGCTAAGTACATCCCAGTTTCAGTCAACTGCAGAGGGGGTGACCCAGCACAGGAAAACCAGGAAAATGACTACCAAAGAAGAAAAAGCTAAAGAGGAGGCCCACAAGAGAGCTATGGAGCTGAAAGAAAAAGAGATAGAGCTGAGAGACAGAGAAGAGAAAGCCAAAGAGGGGGCCCACAAGAGAGAGATGGAGCTGAGAGCCAGAGAAGAGAAAGCCAAAGAGGAGGCCCACAAGAGAGAAATGGAGCTGGAAAAAGCCAAACAGGAGGCCCATGAAAGAGAAGAAAAAGCCAAACAGGAGGCCCATGAAAGAGAAGAAAAAGCCAAACAGGAGGCCCATAAAAGAGAGATGGAGCTGAAAGAAAAAGAGATGGAACTGGAAGCAGCAAGGACTAGGCAGGATGCATCAGACCATCCTAACAACTCCTCTCCAGGTACCACTTCCCATCCCAGGAAATTCCCCACCTACAAGACAGGCGATGATACTGAGGCCTTCTTAGAAAATTTTGAAAGGGCCTGCCTTGGATACAGCATCCCTCCACCCCAGTACATGGTAGAGCTGAGACCGCAGCTCAGTGGACCCTTAGCAGAGGTGGCGGCTGAAATGCCTAAGGAACACATGAACAGTTATGAACTTTTTAAAAACAAGGCCAGACTCAGAATGGGGCTAACACCCGAGCATGCCCGTCGGCGGTTCAGAGCCCTAAGGTGGAAACCAGATGTGTCATTTACCCGGCATGCCTACCACATTGACAAAAATTGTGATGCCTGGGTATCAGGAGCAAATGTTAAATCTCTGGAAGATCTGCTTTCCCTAGTAAAAATGGAGCAGTTTTTAGAGGGTGTTCCTGAGGAAATAGAAAGGTACATCCTAGATGGGAAGCCCAAAACTGTAACCGAGGCGGGGGAGATTGGAGCCAAATGGGTGGAGGTGACAGAAAAGAAAAAAGCTAGTAGCAGTTGGAGCGAATATCAGAAGGGGCAAGCCGAAACAAAACCTTACCACCGGGGACAACCCAAGGCCCCACCCACATCCCAAGGGAAACCCCAGACGCCTTCTCACCCCACCCCACCAGTCTCCACCAACCAACATCGCCCCGGTGATACCTTAGCAGGGCGATGTTTTAAATGTAATGAACTGGGGCATATAAAGGCTCACTGCCCCAAGAACCCCAACCGATTACAGTTCATTACACCCCAGTCACACCAAAGATCCCCAGACCCAGATGCCTCTCTCATACCCTCGGAGCGAAGGGAAACCTTGAGAGTGGGCGGTAAGAAGGTTATCGCTTGGAGGGATACTGGGGCACAAGTGTCAACTATCCACCAATCCCTAGTGGACCCCAAACTCATCAACCCGGAGGCTACAGTGACAATTCAACCCTTCGTGTCACAGTCTGTAACCTTGCCTACAGCCCAGTTGCATGTCCAGTACAAGGGCTGGGCAGGAATGTGGACTTTTGCAGTCTATGACAATTATCCCATCCCCATGCTGCTGGGGGAAGACTTGGCCAACCATGTGAAGCTAGCCAAGAGGGTGGGAATAGTCACCCGCAGCCAGGCTAAGCAAGCTTTCACCCCCATCCCTGTTCCTGAGCCGTCCACCAGAGCCCCGTCTGTGTTACCGGAGACCCAAACACAGGTGGTGGAACCGGATCCCCTGCCAACGACTGCAACAGCCGTAGTGGATCCAATCCCAGAGACCCAGCCAAAGCCAGTCCCGGAACCGGAACTGGCAACGCAACCAGCACCAGAACCATTGCCGGCACTGAGTCCAGCGCTTGCAAACCCGTCTACAACTCCAATGCCAGAGGGCACCAGCGAGCCTGAACTGGCGGAAGCAGCAGATAAGCCTACCCAAGAGGCTCAGCCAGAGCCTGAGATACCACATAGTGCACCAGCGGACAGCGGTTCACAGTCAATGGAAACAGTCCCAGCACCTGCATCGCTTCCAGAGGGACCAAGCCCCAGTCCACAGTCCAAGGAGGAACTGATGTCTCCAGCATCAAAGGAACAGTTCCAGGCCGAGCAGGAAGCAGATGACAGCCTTCAGAAAGCTTGGGCGGCGGCACGGAGCACCCCACCGCCTCTCAGCTCTTCTAACCGATCCCGGTTTGTTGTAAAACAAGGACTTTTATACAAGGAAACTCTTTCTGGTGGGCACCAGGAAGACTGGCATCCTCAAAGACAGTTGGTGGTTCCCACTAAGTATCGGGTAAAGCTCTTGAGCTTAGCCCATGATCATCCCAGTGGCCATTCTGGGGTGAACAGAACCAAAGACCGGTTGGGGAAGTCCTTCCACTGGGAGGGAATGGGCAAGGACGTTGCTAATTATGTCTGGTCTTGTGAGGTGTGCCAACGAGTGGGAAAGCCCCAAGACCAGGTTAAAGCCCCTCTCCAGCCACTACCCATAATTGAGGTCCCATTTCAGCGAGTAGCTGTGGATATTCTGGGTCCTTTCCCAAAGAAGACACCCAGAGGAAAGCAGTACGTACTGACTTTCATGGATTTTGCTACCCGATGGCCGGAAGCTGTACCCTTAAGCAACACCAAGGCTAAAAGTGTGTGCCAGGCATTAGCAGACATTTTTGCCAGGGTAGGTTGGCCCTCCGACATCCTTACAGATTCGGGAACTAATTTCCTGGCAGGGAACATGAAAAACCTGTGGGAAGCTCATGGGGTGAATCACTTGGTTGCCACCCCTCATCACCATCAAACCAATGGTCTGGTGGAGAGGTTTAATGGAACTTTGGGGGCCATGATACGTAAATTCGTAAATGAACACTCCAATGATTGGGACCTAGTGTTGCAGCAGTTGCTTTTTGCCTACAGGGCTGTACCACATCCCAGTTTAGGGTTTTCACCATTTGAACTTGTGTATGGCCGCGAGGTTAAGGGGCCATTACAGTTGGTGAAGCAGCAATGGGAGGGGTTTACGCCTTCTCCAGGAACTAACATTCTAGACTTTGTAAGCAACCTACAAAACACCCTCCGACACTCTTTAGCCCTTGCTAAAGAAAACCTAAAGGATGCTCAGGAAGAGCAAAAGGCCTGGTATGATAAACATTCCAGAGAACGGTCCTTCAAAGTAGGAGACCAAGTCATGGTCTTAAAGGCGCTCCAGGCCCATAAAATGGAAGCGTCGTGGGAAGGACCATTCACGGTCCAGGAGCGCCTAGGAGCTGTTAACTATCTCATAGCCTCCCCCACCTCCAACATAAAGCCTAAGGTATACCATGTTAATTCTCTTAAGCCCTTTTATTCCAGAGAATTAAACGTTTGCCAGTTTACAGCCCAGGAAACAGATGACGCGGAGTGGCCTGCAGGTGTCTACTACGAAGGAACAAGGAATGGTGGCGTGGAAGAGGTGAACCTCTCCACGACCCTGGGACGTCTGCAGCGACAGCAGATCAAGGAGCTGTGCACAAGCTTTGCACCGATTTTCTCAGCCACTCCAGGACGGACCGAACGGGCATACCACTCCATTGACACAGGTAATGCTCACCCAATTAGAACCCCACCCTACCGGGAGTCACCTCATGCCCAAGCTGCTATACAAAGGGAGATCCAGGACATGCTACAGATGGGTATAATCCGCCCCTCTAACAGTGCATGGGCATCTCCAGTGGTTCTAGTTCCCAAACCAGATGGGGAAATACGCTTTTGCGTGGACTACCGTAAGCTAAATGCTGTAACTCGTCCTGACAACTATCCAATGCCACGCACAGATGAGCTATTGGAAAAATTGGGACATGCCCAATTCATCTCTACTTTAGACTTAACCAAAGGGTACTGGCAAGTACCACTAGATGAACCCGCTAAGGAAAGGTCAGCCTTCGTCACCCAGGCAGGGGTGTACGAATTCAATGTACTCCCTTTCGGGTTGCGAAATGCACCCGCCACCTTCCAAAGACTTGTAGATGGTCTCTTAGCGGGATTGGGAGAATCTGCAGTTGCCTACCTCGATGATGTGGCCATTTTTTCTGATTCATGGACAGAACACCTGGAGCACCTGGGAAAAGTCTTCGAGCGCATCCGACAGGCAGGACTAACTGTTAAGGCTAAAAAGTGTCAAATAGGCCAAAACAGAGTGACGTACCTGGGGCACCAGGTGGGTCAAGGAACTATAAATCCCCTACAGGCCAAAGTGGATGCTATCCAAAAGTGGCCGGTTCCAAAGTCAAAGAAACAGGTCCAATCCTTCTTAGGCTTGGCCGGATATTATAGGCGATTTGTACCACACTACAGCCAAATCGCCGCCCCGCTGACAGACCTAACCAGAAAGAAACAGCCAAATGCAGTTCAGTGGACTGATAAGTGTCAAAAGGCCTTTAACCAGCTTAAGGCAACACTCATGTCTGACCCTGTGCTAAGGGCCCCAGACTTTGACAAACCGTTCCTAGTAACCACAGATGCGTCCGAGCGAGGCGTGGGAGCAGTTTTAATGCAGGAAGGACCGGATCAAGAATTCCATCCTGTCGTGTTTCTCAGCAAGAAACTGTCTGAGAGGGAAAGCCACTGGTCAATCAGCGAAAAGGAATGCTACGCCATTGTGTACGCGCTGGAAAAGCTACGCCCATATGTTTGGGGACGGCGTTTCCAACTACAAACAGACCATGCTGCGCTACAGTGGCTTCATACCGCCAAGGGAAATAACAAAAAACTTCTTCGGTGGAGTTTAGCTCTCCAAGATTTTGATTTTGAAATACAACACATTTCGGGAGCTTCTAACAAAGTGGCTGATGCACTCTCCCGGGAAAGTTTCCCAGAGTTAACTGGTTAACAATTGTTCTTGGAATGAAACATATTGTTAGTTTTTATATAATCAGTAGTATGTCTAAAGGTACATGTGTCTTATTAACTCTGTTTTCTCCTAGAACTCCAGGAAGAAATCACAGCCAGTGTGGAACCGAACGTCCAACACTATCTGTGATTTGGGGGGCGTGTCATAACTATAAAGGGAAGGGTAACAGCTCTCTGTGTACAGAGA
>NW_020708169.1:0-2313 GCF_002925995.2 Terrapene triunguis
CAAACCATATAGTGTGACCCAACCCTAGAGGGGAACACCCATGCATTCTCTGAGCCAGACCCAGGGCCGGCTCCAGGCACCAGTCCAGCAAGCAGGTGCTTGGGGCGGCCAAGGGGAAGGGGCGGCACATTGGGCTCTTCAGCGGAGGGAAGCACCTGCCGCCGAATTCCCGCCGAAGAAGAAAGCGGCACGGTGGAGCTGCCGCCGATCGCGATTGCGATTGCGGCTTTTTTTTTCTTCCCCTGCCGCTTGGGGCAGCAAAAACCCTGGAGCAGGTCCTGGCCAGACCCACATGGGGAGGGAGAGGGGGGACTGCCCCCAGTATTCAGAATTTTGACATAAACCCCATAGGTTTTGTCTCCCCTGCTATTACAACACGGCCTCAATACACACTAATGGTGTGTGTGTGTGTGTGTGGATTCTTCAGATTATTAAAGAGGTTCCTAGCTAGTCCCTGCCCCAAAAGGGAGGTCATGATGCAGCTGGGACTTTCCTTCCTTCTTGGACTTATTAGCAATCTAAGTACCACCACAACTCTCCTTCAGATTAATTGGAAAATGTTGGTCAGTGTGGCTGGAATGAGGCTAGCTGTGGAAATCCCCAGACTCTTTGCTGACAGGGTTCCAAAGTGTTTGAAAGGACCGAGATGCTGCCATTCTTCTCAAGCTCCGAAGAGTCCACATGACACAGGCTACATATTATGACCATTGTACAAAGACAGAGGGCTTCTCTACACAAATGTTCAGCTTGCAGCAAGTCGGGGTGTGAATCTACCCCGCATTAGCCTGCTGCAAAGTATCTGGGAAGAGCCTGCTGACATGCAGTAACGGTTCATTAATGCGCTTTGATCTAATTTTAAAAAAGCTGTTAATGTGCATCAGCAGGCTCCACATGGACAGTTAGCTTGCAGCAGGCTAGTGTGGGGTAGTTTCACACTCCAGCTTGTCGTGGACTAAAGTGTTTGGTGTATGGAAGTCGTGAGAAATCATCTCTGAAAGGGGATCAGAAAGGAATATGTCTGTGTGCGCGCTAAAATATATAAGTATGGAATGTTACGTTGAACCATTATATCTGAATATATATAATAGCAACAAAATGGGAAAGTGTCTGAGGAACACTAGTAGATTTACTATCTAATAGCTCTTGTTTAAAAGTGGTTTATAGTATTTTAAATGCTATTTACAATATTTTACATAACAGAATATTTTCTGTGTGCATTAAATGTTTGTTTTACTAAGAAAATGTATGGATCTCTCTCTCTTTGAAGCTAATTTGGAACCGTTAATATCTATTTACCAGGATTTTACAAATAATAGCCCTAAAGTTTTAACTCTGTGTAATGCTTCTGAAAAGATAGAACTCTGGCATGTGCTTCAGCAAACGATTAAGCTGAGGTGCAGGAAGAAGAGGAGTGTAACACTTATGTGTAATATTGCCTCAGCATTCCCCTACCCAATTATACACCCAACACAGAAGCTCTTTTCATTGAGAGCAGCACAGAATCAGTAGCAAGGAGCAGGGGTAAGTTTGTAACCTCCCCCTCCCACCTATCTCCTAGGCATTGGACACTTCTTCCCAGAGCTTGCAGAGCAAGCAGGAAAGTTTCAATGGAGCCTACTGAATCTCCAGGCAATGCAATGTCCCCAAAATGTTGGGGAGGAAGAAATTAGACATTCCTGCTCTCAGCCACCATTCACCACACTGGAGGGTAGGGATAGGATACAGAGGGACCTAGACAAATTAGAGGATTGGGCCAAAAGAAATATGATGAGGTTCAACAAGGACAAGTGCAGAGTCCTGCACTTAGGACGGAAGAATCCCATGCACTGCTACACACTAGGGACGGAGCAGCTAGGCAGCAGTTCTGCAGAAAAGAACCTAGGGGTTACAGTGGATGAGAAGCTGAATATGAATCAGCAGTGTGCCCTTGTTGCCAAGAAGGCTAACGGCATTTTGGGCTGCATAAGTAGGAGCATTGCCAGCAGATCGAGGGACGTGATCATTCCCCTCTATTTGGCATTGGTGAGGCCTCATCTGGAGTACTGTGTCCAGTTTTGGGCCCAACACTACAAGAAAGACGTGGAAAAATTGGAAAGAGTCCAGCGGAGGGACAAAAATAATTAGGGGGCTGGAGCACATGACTTATGAGGAGAGGCTGAGGGACCTGGGATTGTTTAGTCTGCAGAAGAGAAGAATGAGTGGGGGTTTGATAGCTGCTTTCAACTACCTGAAAGGGGGTTCCAAAGAGGATGGACCTAGACTGCTTTCCGTGGTAGCAGATGACAGAACAAGGAGTAATGGTCTCAAGTTGCA
>NW_020708170.1:0-2141 GCF_002925995.2 Terrapene triunguis
GGCACGGAGGAGCTGCCGCTGGAGTGCTGCCAATCGCGATTGCGATCGCGGCGCTTTTTTTTTCTTCCCCTGCCGCTTGGGGCAGCAAAAACCCTGGAGCCGGTCCTGGCCAGACCCACATGGGGAGGGAGAGGGGGGACTGCCCCCAGTACTCAGAATTTTGACATAAACCCCATAGGTTTTGTCTCCCCTGCTATTACAACACGGCCTCAATACACACTAATGGTGTGTCTGTGTGTGGGGGGGATTCTTCAGATTATTAAAGAGGTTCCTAGCTAGTCCCTGCCCCAAAAGGGAGGTCATGATGCAGTTGGGACTTTCCTTCCTTCTTGGACTTATTAGCAATCTAAGTACCACCACAACTCTCCTTCAGATTAATTGGAAAATGTTGGTCAGTGTGGCTGGAATGAGGCTAGCTGTGGAAATCCCCAGACTCTTTGCTGACAGGGTTCCAAAGTGTTTGAAAGGACTGAGATGCTGCCATTCTTCTCAAGCTTCGAAGAGTCCACATGACACAGGCTACATATTATGACCACGGTACAAAGACAGAGGGCTTCTCTACACAAACGTTTAGCTTGTAGCAAGTTGGGGTGTGAATCTACCCCACATTAGCCTGCTGCAAAGTATCTGGGTAGAGCCTGCTGACATGCAGTAACGGTTCATTAATGCGCTTTGATCTAATTTAAAAAAAGCTGTTAATGTGCATCAGCAGGCTCCACATGGACAGTTAGCTTGCAGCAGGCTAGTGTGGGGTAGTTTCACACTCCAGCTTGTCGTGGACTAAAGTGTTTGGTGTATGGAAGTCGTGAGAAATCATCTCTGAAAGGGGATCAGAAAGGAATATGTCTGTGTGCGTGCTAAAATATATAAGTATGGAATGTTACGTTGAACCATTATATCTGAATATATATAATAGCAACAAAATGGGAAAGTGTCTGAGGAACACTAGTAGATTTACTGTCTAATAGCTCTTGTTTAAAAGTGGTTTATAGTATTTTAAATGCTATTTACAATATTTTACATAACAGAATATTTTCTGTGTGCATTAAATGTTTGTTTTACTAAGAAAATGTATGGATCTCTCTGTCTTTGAAGCTAATTTGGAACCATTAATATCTATTTACCAGGCTTTTACATATAATAGCCCTAAAGTTTTAACTCTGTGTAATGCTTCTGAAAAGATAGAACTCTGGCATGTGCTTCAGCAAACGATTAAGCTGAGGTGCAGGAAGAAGAGGAGTGTAACACTTATGTGTAATATTGCTTCAGCATTCCCCTACCCAATTATACACCCAACACAGAAGCTCTTTTCATTGAGAGCAGCACAGAATCAGTAGCAAGGAGCAGGGGTAAGTTTGTAACCTCCCCTTCCCACCTATCTCCTAGGCATTGGACACTTCTTCCCAGAGCTTGCAGAGCAAGCAGGAAAGTTTCAATGGAGCCTCCTGAATCTCCAGGCAATGCAATGTCCCCAAAGTGTTGAGGAGGAAGAAATTAGACATTCCTGCTCTCAGCCACCATTCACCACACTGGAGGGTAGGGATAGGATACAGAGGGACCTAGAGAAATTAGAGGATTGGGCCAAAATAAATCTGATGAGGTTCAACAAGGACAAGTGCAGAGTCCTGCACTTAGGACGGAAGAATCCCATGCACTGCTACAGACTAGGGACGGAGCAACTAGGCAGCAGTTCTGCAGAAAAGAACCTAGGGGTTACAGTGGACGAGAAGCTGAATATGAATCAACAGTGTGCCCTTGTTGCCAAGAAGGCTAACGGCATTTTGGGCTGCATAAGTAGGAGCATTGCCAGCAGATCAAGGGACGTGATCATTCCCCTCTATTTGGCATTGGTGAGGCCTCATCTGGAGTACTGTGTCCAGTTTTGGGCCCAACACTACAAGAAAGATGTGGAAAAATTGGAAAGAGTCCAGCGGAGGGACAAAAATGATTAGGGGGCTGGAGCACATGACTTATGAGGAGAGGCTGAGGGACCTAGGATTGTTTAGTCTGCAGAAGAGAAGAATGAGGGGGGATTTGATAGCTGCTTTCAACTACCTGAAAGGGGGTTCCAAAGAGGATGGATCTAGACTGCTCTCCGTGGTAGCAGATGACAGAACAAGGAGTAATGGTCTCAAGTTGCA
>NW_020708171.1:0-1021 GCF_002925995.2 Terrapene triunguis
GAGTCTGACACCAAACTTCCAGCCCTGGGGGCAAGGAGAGCACAGAGAGATCCCTGCAGGGCGGGGGGTAGGGGAAGTCTAGGGGTATGTGCACTAGGTGCAGGGAGAAGATCCCTGGGAGAACAGGGGGGGCCATGGGAGCCACTCAAGAGGTGGGGGACCAGAAGAGGGGAGCTTAGGGATACAGCTGACTGGGAGGGGCAACTCTCAGGCTGCGGGGGAAACAGACCTGATTGGGGTGTCAGGGATAGAGTGGGTGAGGGGAGCCCAGGGCTGCACTCCTCGGCGGGACCCATCTTGATTGAGGCAGCATCAGCATCTAGGAGGAAGGGAGTACTGCTCCCAAATACTGCCCCTGTGCTGGGGGGAGGGGGGAATAGCTTTTTTTGCTTTGCTGTCCCCTTCTGGGACCCCAGAATTTAGGGTCTGGCCTGATTGAGGAGGGAGTGACACCCCCTAGTGCCTGCTATTCACCAGTGCTTGCCGGGAAGCACTGTAGCACTCCATCCCTCCCCCCACAAAACAAACTGTGATGGTGCCTCCTGTGGAATGCCCTCCTGAGTACTAGACCCTGGGGACAGGGAAATGTCCCAGCTACTGTGTGCCAGTCCCTGGAGGGGGACCAAACCCCCTCCACGCCAGGGCCAGCTCCAGGCACCAGCCCAGCAAGCAGGTGCTTGCAGGAGCGCCGCCAGCTTTTCGGCCGCCCTAGGCGGTGGAAGGTCCCACCCCAAAATGCCGCTCCCCACAGAGGCGGCGGAAGGTCCCGCCACCGAAATACCGCCACGGTCGCCGCCCCCCAAATTGTAGTGTCCTAGGCGACCGCCTAGGTCGCCTAATGGGTTGCGCCGGCCCTGGGTGCTTGGGGCGGCCAAGGGGAAGGGGTGGCACGTCGGGCTGTTCTGCGGCAATTTGGCGGCAGGTCCCTCTTGGAGGGAAGCACCTGCTGCCGAATTCCCGCTGAAGAAGAAAGCGGCACGGAGGAGCTGCCGCTGGAGTGCTGCCAATCGCGATTGCGATC
>NW_020708172.1:0-3422 GCF_002925995.2 Terrapene triunguis
ATACAGCACATTGCAAAAGTGGGTGCTCAATCAACCCCCCCCCCCCCCCCCCAGAGGCCTGCAGGCCTTGTTTCTGGACAGGTGGAATCCATCCAGCCTCCTCTGTGTAACACAAACAGGGACAGACAAGGGAGCCAGCCCCAGCTGGGTGGCTATAAGACACTCTTCTTCAGGCCTTTAATCAAAGTGCAACATCTCCAGCTGGTGCTTTGCTGCACCTGGCCCAGCAGGGTCTATTAAAAACACCCTGAATATAAAATATGGACCTGGAAGCCTGCAGTCAGACTCCAGCCATGGCACTTATGATGCCTTGCTGGGCGGGTGGCCAGCCTCACTCCCAGTGCTTCACTGCCCAGACCTTCCCTCTTCCCCTGCAGTCCAGCAGGAGTAAGGATGGTGGGTGGCCTTGGGGTAAAAGTCATGTTTCCCCCCAGCTGTAAGAGAGGCATAAAGAAGTGACTGGACCTACCTCCCAGACAGATCCTGAGGCTTACTCAATTGGTTTTGATGTGTTTGGGGTTCCTGAGCAAAGCAGGGCAGGCATGATTGATGTGGCTGTGTGACAGACAAGTCCCACTGGGCCTCATGCGCTGCTGTCAGGGGGCTTTCTGTCAAACAAGCTTTCATTTAGTCCGACGCTCTTGCTCGCTAGCGATGGGGGCCCTGGGGCAAGGAGGAACAGAAGGTACACGGAGTCCTTTATTGGAGGAGGGGTTCATTCTGACTTTGAACTAGCTCCAGTTGACGCTTTCCATATGGTACGAATAGAACCGCCGTGGCTCTGCCAGGCAGCAGAGACATGTAAGGTTGCTCCTTGTCCTCAGCAAACCTTTGGAGGCAGCACCTCGGCTCTGGCTGATCCGAAAATAGGAGAGCAGCCCTTCCCTGTCTTCCTGGAGGTGGGAAGGCGTTGTGCTTTAGTTCAGCTGGACTGAGAGTGAAGCAAAGCCTTGCAGAGCACCCTCCCAAGCAACCTGCCCCATTGTGAAAGGAAAATCAGAGCTACCTCTAGAGAGCAGGATGCTTCCCTCACATATCCTGGAGAACAGCCCCTTGAGAAGCCAGGAGGGCTGGAGGCCAGCATCAGCTGAGTTCTCACACTTCCCCGGTGTTTCCATATAATGGGCCAGATTCTTACCTGTTGTCCGGCTTCATAGTATCATTGACCTACACCAGCTGAGGATCTTACCCACTGCTTTCTTGGGTAGCAAGGATGAAGTTGTAAAGTGCTCTGGGAATGAAGTTAGCAATAGTCTTTATACCAGCAATACTACCCCATTCAACAGGGCTGTGTGTCTGATAGCTATTCACACACCCTGCAGAATCCCAGCATCTCACTCTCTTCCCAGTGTAACAAACACTTCATCACAATGCAGCAAAAGGTCTCTGGTAACTAGAGCTGTCAGCCAACAAGAGGAGATACAAATTACTGTATTTGGGCAGTGCCTAGCACAATGGGGCCCCCAATCTTGGTTGATCTCTAGGCACTACCATAATACATCTGATGAACAACACCCTGTCAGGGCAGCTTGTAAGCCTGACAAATCTCACCAGAACTGGGTTCTTGACATTGGTATTAAGTGCAGGTTGGATGCTTAGGGGCACCATTGGGTTGGCAATGCACTATTTAATGTTATTGAGGAAGACAGTTCCTTGCCTGATAGAGCTTAACAGAGAAAGCTGTTTGTCCTAGAAAATAATCAGGAGATCATTGGCCTTCAAAGACATTAAGTGATTCTTATAGCATATTTAGCTATATTGCATTATCTACAGAGGGGCTTTTGGTCTTGTGTTGCCTCTTATCAACCACGCACAAAGGTGTGTACACCTGGCTGCTTGGTAAATCTGGGTTTTGGTGTTTTATTTATGGCAACTGCATGTGGTAAGTGGGTACAATGAACTAGCAAATGTTACAGCGCCACCTCTTTTCAGAACTATGCACTTTTAAATATATGGTGTGTAACTAAACCAACTGTAAAATTTGTGCAGTTTAAGTCTGTACATATGTACCAGGTACAAGTAACTTAACTCTTCCTGTGGCAATAAAGTGATGTCTTGATAAATTTGAATCAGGGGGCTCCTTTTCCCTTTACAAACCTCTCCTAGCACAATTACAGTGTGTTCTTTTTCAGCTGCACCATATTTTTTTAATGAGCTAGCATCTCAATTAGAGGGAGCTGGCTTCTATTCGCGGCTCTGCCACTGACCTGACAAGTCACTGCCTCTGTCCTCAGTTTCCCTCTCTGTAAAACGGTGCTAGTACTTACCCACCCTTGGAAGTGTATTACGGTCCTTACATTAAAATGCTTCCTGGCCTGTAGCAGGGCTGAAATACAAACACATGTAAGCACGGGGCAGATGCACTCTTAGGGGATGCTGCCACTACACACTTTGTTGTTGTTGACTGAACCCCAAAGCAGCCTCCCCGCTTTGGGCGAGACTAAACACTGGAACTAAGGCTGGACAGGTTTAAACAACTGCTCTAAAAACAGGCAGGGGAGAATGTGAATCCCTGGCGCAAGGTGGAAGGTTAAAGTGCAGAATCAGGTATGTGAGCCGCTGCAGGAGACAGATTCCTGATGCAGTATCAATAACACATGCAGACCCTGTACTGTTTCCTGAGTATAGGTGGGGCTTTGCCTGATTTTAATGAAAGGTACATGTATTACAAAGAGCAGGGCAGATGCACATCCCACCCCCTACAAGCTACACACAGTTTCCAACCTGGAAGGGTCTAGCGCTAAGATTTGCAGAGTGGACCAGTGACTTGGGGTGCCCACACCCCTTGAAGAACCCTGACCTTCAGGAAGGGCCAAGCAGCTGCCCTCTGAAAAATCAGGCCCCTCTAACGTGGCTCAGACTGGACATCCACACATCACTGGGTGCCTCGGCCTGTACACTTTACACGTCAGCCCATTCCCCCCTCAGCTTGGGAATGGAGTCCAATTGGAGCTGTATCTGGATTTTTGGAAACGGGACCTACCTATGTGGCCTGGTTTTCAAGGGTGCTGGTTGAGCCAGCAGCTCCCAGTCACAGTGATTTCCCTTTGAAAAGCAGTCTCCTCCTTTCTCTGCTGCTCTCCTACCCAGTTATCCATTCCAGAGCCCTCGGACGCTCATTCGCCATGCCTAGCATTCTCACAACACGCTAACATGTTGTTTAGCTTTCAGGCGTGATATAAGTTTTGGCATCAGGCACGAAACTGGGTCAGTGAAACCACTTGCTCAGAAATTTCACAGTAAACAACACTGCAAGGGAGTCAAGAACAGCACTGGAGGAGGAGGAGAAATGCATGAGCCTGCCCAGCAATGACCTTCAGGAGTCTAGCCTGTGCTCTGGAGAGCTGGGCAAAAATCTTTCAACCAGGACTTTTTTCCATTGGGGGGGGGGGGGGGGGGAAGGGGGGGCACGTGGGGTCGTG
>NW_020708173.1:0-3221 GCF_002925995.2 Terrapene triunguis
ACAGACAAGGGAGCCAGCCCCAGCTGGGTGGCTATAAGACACTCTTCTTCAGGCCTTTAATCAAAGTGCAACATCTCCAGCTGGTGCTTTGCTGCACCTGGCCCAGCAGGGTCTATTAAAAACACCCTGAATATAAAATATGGACCTGGAAGCCTGCAGTCAGACTCCAGCCATGGCACTTATGATGCCTTGCTGGGCGGGTGGCCAGCCTCACTCCCAGTGCTTCACTACCCAGACCTTCCCTCTTCCCCTGCAGTCCAGCAGGGAAGGAGGAGTAGGGATGGTGGGTGGCCTTGGGGTAAAAGTCATGTTTCCCCCCAGCTGTAAGAGAGGCATAAAGAAGTGACTGGACCTACCTCCCAGACAGATCCTGAGGCTTACTCAATTGGTTTTGATGTGTTTGGGGTTCCTGAGCAAAGCAGGGCAGGCATGATTGATGTGGCTGTGTGACAGACAAGTCCCACTGGGCCTCATGCGCTGCTGTCAGGGGGCTTTCTGTCAAACAAGCTTTCATTTAGTCCGACGCTCTTGCTCGCTAGCGATGGGGGCCCTGGGGCAAGGAGGAACAGAAGGTACACGGAGTCCTTTATTGGAGGAGGGGTTCATTCTGACTTTGAACTAGCTCCAGTTGACGCTTTCCATATGGTACGAATAGAACCGCCGTGGCTCTGCCAGGCAGCAGAGACATGTAAGGTTGCTCCTTGTCCTCAGCAAACCTTTGGAGGCAGCACCTCGGCTCTGGCTGATCCGAAAATAGGAGAGCAGCCCTTCCCTGTCTTCCTGGAGGTGGGAAGGCGTTGTGCTTTAGTTCAGCTGGACTGAGAGTGAAGCAAAGCCTTGCAGAGCACCCTCCCAAGCAACCTGCCCCATTGTGAAAGGAAAATCAGAGCTACCTCTAGAGAGCAGGATGCTTCCCTCACATATCCTGGAGAACAGCCCCTTGAGAAGCCAGGAGGGCTGGAGGCCAGCATCAGCTGAGTTCTCACACTTCCCCGGTGTTTCCATATAATGGGCCAGATTCTTACCTGTTGTCCGGCTTCATAGTATCATTGACCTACACCAGCTGAGGATCTTACCCACTGCTTTCTTGGGTAGCAAGGATGAAGTTGTAAAGTGCTCTGGGAATGAAGTTAGCAATAGTCTTTATACCAGCAATACTACCCCATTCAACAGGGCTGTGTGTCTGATAGCTATTCACACACCCTGCAGAATCCCAGCATCTCACTCTCTTCCCAGTGTAACAAACACTTCATCACAATGCAGCAAAAGGTCTCTGGTAACTAGAGCTGTCAGCCAACAAGAGGAGATACAAATTACTGTATTTGGGCAGTGCCTAGCACAATGGGGCCCCCAATCTTGGTTGATCTCTAGGCACTACCATAATACATCTGATGAACAACACCCTGTCAGGGCAGCTTGTAAGCCTGACAAATCTCACCACAACTGGGTTCTTGACATTGGTATTAAGTGCAGGTTGGATGCTTAGGGGCACCATTGGGTTGGCAATGCACTATTTAATGTTATTGAGGAAGACAGTTCCTTGCCTGATAGAGCTTAACAGAGAAAGCTGTTTGTCCTAGAAAATAATCAGGAGATCATTGGCCTTCAAAGACATTAAGTGATTCTTATAGCATATTTAGCTATATTGCATTATCTACAGAGGGGCTTTTGGTCTTGTGTTGCCTCTTATCAACCACGCACAAAGGTGTGTACACCTGGCTGCTTGGTAAATCTGGGTTTTGGTGTTTTATTTATGGCAACTGCATGTGGTAAGTGGGTACAATGAACTAGCAAATGTTACAGCGCCACCTCTTTTCAGAACTATGCACTTTTAAATATATGGTGTGTAACTAAACCAACTGTAAAATTTGTGCAGTTTAAGTCTGTACATATGTACCAGGTACAAGTAACTTAACTCTTCCTGTGGCAATAAAGTGATGTCTTGATAAATTTGAATCAGGGGGCTCCTTTTCCCTTTACAAACCTCTCCTAGCACAATTACAGTGTGTTCTTTTTCAGCTGCACCATATTTTTTTAATGAGCTAGCATCTCAATTAGAGGGAGCTGGCTTCTATTCGCGGCTCTGCCACTGACCTGACAAGTCACTGCCTCTGTCCTCAGTTTCCCTCTCTGTAAAACGGTGCTAGTACTTACCCACCCTTGGAAGTGTATTACGGTCCTTACATTAAAATGCTTCCTGGCCTGTAGCAGGGCTGAAATACAAACACATGTAAGCACGGGGCAGATGCACTCTTAGGGGATGCTGCCACTACACACTTTGTTGTTGTTGACTGAACCCCAAAGCAGCCTCCCCGCTTTGGGCGAGACTAAACACTGGAACTAAGGCTGGACAGGTTTAAACAACTGCTCTAAAAACAGGCAGGGGAGAATGTGAATCCCTGGCGCAAGGTGGAAGGTTAAAGTGCAGAATCAGGTATGTGAGCCGCTGCAGGAGACAGATTCCTGATGCAGTATCAATAACACATGCAGACCCTGTACTGTTTCCTGAGTATAGGTGGGGCTTTGCCTGATTTTAATGAAAGGTACATGTATTACAAAGAGCAGGGCAGATGCACATCCCACCCCCTACAAGCTACACACAGTTTCCAACCTGGAAGGGTCTAGCGCTAAGATTTGCAGAGTGGACCAGTGACTTGGGGTGCCCACACCCCTTGAAGAACCCTGACCTTCAGGAAGGGCCAAGCAGCTGCCCTCTGAAAAATCAGGCCCCTCTAACGTGGCTCAGACTGGACATCCACACATCACTGGGTGCCTCGGCCTGTACACTTTACACGTCAGCCCATTCCCCCTCAGCTTGGGAATGGAGTCCAATTGGAGCTGTATCTGGGTTTTTGGAAACGGGACCTACCTATGTGGCCTGGTTTTCAAGGGTGCTGGTTGAGCCAGCAGCTCCCAGTCACAGTGATTTCCCTTTGAAAAGCAGTCTCCTCCTTTCTCTGCTGCTCTCCTACCCAGTTATCCATTCCAGAGTCCTCGGACGCTCATTCGCCATGCCTAGCATTCTCACAACACGCTAACATGTTGTTTAGCTTTCAGGCGTAATATAAGTTTTGGCATCAGGCACAAAACTGGGTCAGTGAAACCACTTGCTCAGAAATTTCACAGTAAACAACACTGCAAGGGAGTCAAGAACAGCACTGGAGGAGGAGGAGAAATGCATGAGCCTGCCCAGCAATGACCTTCAGGAGTCTAGCCTGTGC
>NW_020708174.1:0-1458 GCF_002925995.2 Terrapene triunguis
CTGGCACATGATGGCATATATAACATTGGTGGACATGCAGGTGAATGAACCGGTGATGTTGTAGCTGATCTGGTTAGGTCCTGTGATGGTGTTGCTGGTGTAGATATGTGGGCAGAGTTGGCATCGAGGTTTGTTGCATGGGTTGGTTCCTGAGTTAGAGTTTCCTGGACGCCCCATCATCTCGGGCATTGGCACTCTCACTGAAGGACTGTCTGGATATGTGGACTCCCTACTCAGACCCTACGCCACCAGCACTCCCAGCTATCTCCGTGACACCACTGATTTCCTGAGAAAACTACAATGCATTGGTGACCTCCCAGAAAACACCATCCTAGCCACCATGGATGTAGAGGCTCTCTACACAAACATCCCACACACAGATGGAATACAAGCTGTCAGGAACAGTATCCCTGATGATGACACAGCACAACTTATTGCTGAGCTCTGTGACTTTATCCTCACGCACAATTATTTCAAATTTGGTGACAATATATACCTCCAGACCAGTGAGTGGCACCGCTATGGGCACCCGCATGGCCCCACAATATGCCAACATTTTTATGGCTGACCTGGAACAACGCTTCCTCAGCTCTCGTCCGCTCACGCCCCTTCTCTACCTACGCTGCATTGGTGACATCTTCATCATCTGGACCCATGGGAAGGAGACCCTGGAAGAATTCCACCATGATTTCAACAGCTTCCACCCCACCATCAACCTCAGCCTGGACCAATCTACACGGGAGGTCCACTTCCTAGACACCACAGTACAAATAAGCGATGGCCACGTTAACACCACCCTATACCGAAAACCCACCGACCGCTACGCCTACTTTCATGCCTCCAGCTTCCACCTCGGACACACCACATGATCCATCGTCTACAGCTAAGCGCTGAGGTACAACCGCATCTGCTCCAACCCCTCAGACGGAGACCAACACCTACGAGATCTTCACCAAGCATTCTCAAAACTACGATACCCACACAAGGAAATAAAGAAACAAATCAACAGAGCCAGACGTGTACCCAGAAGCCTCCTGCTACAA
This sequence comes from Terrapene triunguis, assembly GCF_002925995.2. Lineage (NCBI taxonomy): Eukaryota > Metazoa > Chordata > Testudines > Emydidae > Terrapene > Terrapene triunguis. Next base: position 1,044 of record NW_020708174.1, read on the forward strand.
GACAGGCCCAAAAAAGAAACCAACAGAACTCCACTGGCCATCACCTACAGTCCTCAGCTTAAACCTCTCCAACGCATCATCAGTGATCTACAACCCATCCTCGACAATGATCCCTCACTTTCACAGACCTTGGGAGGCAGGCCAGTCCTGGCCCACAGACAACCCGCCAACCTTAAACATATTCTCACCAGCAACCACACACTGCACCATAACAACTCTAACTCAGGAACCAACCCACGCAACAAACCTCGATGCCAACTCTGCCCACATATATACACCAGCAACACCATCACAGGACCTAACCAGATCAGCTACAACATCACCGGCTCATTCACCTGCATGTCCACCAATGTTATATATGCCATCACGTGCCAGTAATGCCCCTCTGCTATGTACATTGGCCAAACTGGACAGT
>NW_020708175.1:0-1458 GCF_002925995.2 Terrapene triunguis
ACTGTCCAGTTTGGCCAATGTACATAGCAGAGGGGCATTACTGGCACGTGATGGCATATATAACATTGGTGGACATGCAGGTGAATGAGCCGGTGATGTTGTAGCTGATCTGGTTAGGTCCTGTGATGGTGTTGCTGGTGTATATATGTGGGCAGAGTTGGCATCGAGGTTTGTTGCGTGGGTTGGTTCCTGAGTTAGAGTTGTTATGGTGCAGTGTGTGGTTGCTGGTGAGAATATGTTTAAGGTTGGCGGGTTGTCTGTGGGCCAGGACTGGCCTGCCTCCCAAGGTCTGTGAAAGTGAGGGATCATTGTCCAGGATGGGTTGTAGATCACTGATGATGCGTTGGAGAGGTTTAAGCTGAGGACTGTAGGTGATGGCCAGTGGAGTTCTGTTGGTTTCTTTTTTGGGCCTGTCTTGTAGCAGGAGGCTTCTGGGTACACGTCTGGCTCTGTTGATTTGTTTCTTTATTTCCTTGTGTGGGTATCGTAGTTTTGAGAATGCTTGGTGAAGATCTCGTAGGTGTTGGTCTCCGTCTGAGGGGTTGGAGCAGATGCGGTTGTACCTCAGCGCTTAGCTGTAGACGATGGATCATGTGGTGTGTCCGAGGTGGAAGCTGGAGGCATGAAAGTAGGCGTAGCGGTCGGTGGGTTTTCGGTATAGGGTGGTGTTAACGTGGCCATCGCTTATTTGTACTGTGGTGTCTAGGAAGTGGACCTCCCGTGTAGATTGGTCCAGGCTGAGGTTGATGGTGGGGTGGAAGCTGTTGAAATCATGGTGGAATTCTTCCAGGGTCTCCTTCCCATGGGTCCAGATGATGAAGATGTCACCAATGCAGCGTAGGTAGAGAAGGGGCGTGAGCGGACGAGAGCTGAGGAAGCGTTGTTCCAGGTCAGCCATAAAAATGTTGGCATATTGTGGGGCCATGCGGGTGCCCATAGCGGTGCCACTCACTGGTCTGGAGGTATATATTGTCACCAAATTTGAAATAATTGTGCGTGAGGATAAAGTCACAGAGCTCAGCAATAAGTTGTGCTGTGTCATCATCAGGGATACTGTTCCTGACAGCTTGTATTCCATCTGTGTGTGGGATGTTTGTGTAGAGAGCCTCTACATCCATGGTGGCTAGGATGGTGTTTTCTGGGAGGTCACCAATGCATTGTAGTTTTCTCAGGAAATCAGTGGTGTCACGGAGATAGCTGGGAGTGCTGGTGGCGTAGGGTCTGAGTAGGGAGTCCACATATCCAGACAGTCCTTCAGTGAGAGTGCCAATGCCCGAGATGATGGGGCGTCCAGGAAACTCTAACTCAGGAACCAACCCATGCAACAAACCTCGATGCCAACTCTGCCCACATATCTACACCAGCAACACCATCACAGGACCTAACCAGATCAGCTACAACATCACCGGTTCATTCACCTGCATGTCCACCAATGTTATATATGCCATCATGTGCCAG
>NW_020708176.1:0-11740 GCF_002925995.2 Terrapene triunguis
CCCCCCCCCCCAAAGATTGAACTCAAAAGCCTGGGTTTAGCAGGAGGGAGGGGGGAAGCAAATGAATGGAGAATAAATCTATTTTTTACATCTTAAGACGACGGCGCAGCATGACTGATAGCCCTTGGCATTTTCTGGGTGCTTGGCAGCAAATACTGGGCGCTTGGCAGTAAGCCTTCAGGTCTACTGCACAATATGATACCCACTGCAGTGTGACAACGATGGATACCAGTCATAATATACTATCTTCTGCCAAAAGGCAAGGGGTTGCTGCTGTGTAGCAATCTAGCCCCACATCTGCCAGCCCCATGTCTGCCAGCACCCAGATCACCATCGGCCTCTTCTGGGTGCTTAGCAGACAATACTGGGCACTTGGCAGAAAATAGCATACTACGACTCTGCTAACGTGCAATGAGCCAGCAGGGCGCCTGGCAGAAAATAGCATACTATGACTGATAACCATCATTGTCTGCCCGGGTGCCCATGATCGACAGCCACTGCAGTACGACGACGACGGTTACCAGTCGTAATAAACCATCTTCTACCAAAAGGCAAGGGGCTGGTGCAATGCAGCCCCACGGCTGCCAGCCCCACAGCTGCCTGCACCCAGATCGCCAATGAAGGCTACCAGTCATGCTGCACCGTCTACCGCCAAAAGGCAGTAAGCTGCTGCTGCTGTTTAGCAATGCAGTCCCATGTTTGCCGGCACCCGGAAGAGATATGGTGACGGTAAGCTGAGCTGAGCGGGCTCCATGCTTGGCGTGGTATGTTGTCTGCACAGGTAACCCAGGTAAAAAGGCGCGAATCTATTGTCTGCCGTTGCTGTGACGGCGGGGGAGGGGCCTGACGCAATGTACCCAGAACCCCTCGCGGCACTGCTTTGCATCATCCGGGCATTGCGATCTCAACCCATAATTCCAATGGGCGCCGGAGGCTCCGGGAACTGTGGGATAGGTACCATAGTGCAATGCGCCGGAAGTCGACGCTAGCCTCGGTACTGTGGACGCGGTCCGCCGACTTCATGCACTTAGAGCATTTTAGGTGAGGACACACACAATCGGCTGCATACAACCGGTTTCTATAAAACCGGCTTCTATAAATCCGACCTAATTCTGTAGTGTAGACATAGCCCAAGTGCCCAGTATATGCCCCAGCGGAATGTGCTTTGGGAAACAGAACTCTATCTCACAAACTGGTTTACCTCCCCGATTGTCCAACGCCTCTATTGGGACGGGACCTGCTTTGTCGCTTAGGTGCCACCCTGCATTTCACCCAAGATGAAATAACCCTCACCTTACCCCCAGAGAATGCCTGGATAATGACTCTTGCAACTGAGCCCTCAGCCATGCAAGCCCCAGAATGGAGCCAGTGGGAAAAGCAGGTTTTTCCTCTGGTATGGGCATCAGGGGTCCCAGGGAAGGCAAACCGTCAGACCCCTGTTCATATTCAGCTTCTCCCAGGCAAAAGCCCAGTGCGAATCAAACAGTATCCGATTAAGAGGGAAGCCAGAGAGGGACTGCAAGAGACTATAGATCGGTTCCTAGAGTGCGGTGTACTACGAGAATGCCAGTCAGCTTGGAACACCCCCATTCTGCCTGTGCGAAAGCCCAATGGCACATACCGGCTGGTTCAGGACCTAAGGGCGGTTAATGAGCGGGTTAAGACTCTGCACCCCCTTGTTCCAAACCCGTATACACTGTTGGCCTCTATAGGGGGGCAGTATACCCATTTTTCTGTCCTAGATTTGAAGGATGCTTTCTTCACGATTCCGGTCGACACCCAATCTCAGGAGATTTTCTCCTTCGAGTGGGAGGACAACAGAAGGGTTAAAAAGCAGCTTTGCTGGACCGTGCTGGCCCAGGGATTTAAAAATTCCCCCACTTTGTTCGGCCAGGCTTTGACCAGAGACTTGGAGGAGTGGGACAATGAAGACAGGGTCCTCCTCCTGCAATATGTGGATGACTTGTTGATTGCTGCTGTGGGTCTAATCCCTTGTCTTAAAGCCACTGTGAGCCTCCTGAACTTTGTTGGACTCAGAGGATATCGAGTAGCACAGAGTAAGGCTCAGATTGCTCTCCCAGAAGTACGGTATTTAGGATTTTACATCAGGCAGGGGGAACGTCAGCTTTCAAGTGAAAGAAAGGAAGCTATCTGTCAAATTCCTATTCCAAGCAATCGTAAACAACTCAGGGCATTTCTGGGCATGGCAGGCTTCTGCAGAATATGGATCCCAGAGTTTGGACTGTGGGCTAAACCCTTGTTTGAATGCGTTAAGGGAGCGGATCATGACCCCTTTCACTGGTCCCCAGAAGCGGACAGGGCATTTAAAATCTTAAAAAGGAAACTAATGGAAGCTCCAGCTCTAGGCCTGCCGGACCTAGTTAAGCCATTCCAACTGTATGTGCATGAACGGAGAGGGGTGGCCCTGGGAGTGCTTACCCAGCTATTAGGTGCCTGGAAGCGTCCTGTGGCATATTTCTCTAAACAACTGGATCAAGTTTCAAAGGGATGGCCAGCCTGTTTGAGGGCGGTCGCAGCAACTGCCCTAGTCCTTGGGGAAGCTGAGAAATTGACACTGGGAGGAGTTGTGCAAGTGTATACTCCCCATATGGTTCAAGCCCTGCTGGATACTAAGGGTGGTCTCTGGCTTACACAGGCTCGGGTTGCTCGGTATCAAGCAAAACTGTTAGAAAATCCTGAAGTTACCCTACAGACCTGTCCCTCCCTTAACCCAGCCACCCTGTTACCGGAGACAGAGGAGCAGGAACATGACTGTCTGGAAATCATAGATGTCCAATACTCCAGCCGCCCAGACTTAAAAGATCAACCCCTCCCTAATGCTGATTATGAGTGGTATACTGACGGCAGCAGTACAGTTGTAAACGGACAGAGGAGGGCAGGCTATGCTATTGTATCTCTCCATAAGACTGTGGAAGCAGAGGGTTTACCTGCTGGGACATCAGCTCAGCTGGCTGAATTGGTAGCCTTAACCCGTGCACTTGAACTGTCAAAGGAAAAAAGGTTAATATTTTTACTGATTCCAGATATGCCTTTGGAATACTACACGCCCATGCCGGTCTGTGGAAGGAAAGAGGAATGTTGACAGCCCAAGGTTCTCCGGTTAAACATGGGCCTCAAATTCTCCGGCTTTTAGAAGCGGTACAGCTCCCCTCAGAAGTAGCAGTGATACACTGCAAGGCTCATCAAAGAGAAGATCAAGATGTGGCTAAGGGTAATGCCAGGGCGGACAGAGAGGCCAAGCGAGCTGCTACCCTGGAACCACAGGAAGCTAAAGATGCCCATATGCATGCCCTCATCCCATCAGTGGGGGAGCTCCCGACCCCTCAGTACTCTCACGAAGAAAGGAACCTAGCCAACACACTTAGGCTCCGGGAAAAGGAGGGATGGCTCCACTCCACGGAAGGAAAAATCCTCCTACCAAGGAATCTAATACGGCCAGTACTACAGAAACTACATCAGTCTACCCACGCAGGTAGAGAAGCTCTTTCCCAGCTTATGAATAAATATTTTCTAACCTCTGGACTTAGGCCTCTGGCCTCCCAGGTGCAGGCTGAATGTCTAGTCTGCCAAAAGAACAACCCTCGACCTGGAGTGTCAGTGCCACCAGCCACTCTGGAACCTACCCCAGGCCCAGGACTAGTTTGGCAAATAGATTTTACTGAGTTCCCCCGGACCCAAGGATTCAGATACCTTCTCGTCTTAGTGGACCGATTCAGCGGATGGCCTGAAGCCTTCCCATGTCGTAACAACACTGCCAAAACGGTGGCTCTTAAGTTTGTCAAGGAAATCATTCCTCGCTTTGGACTTCCCCAGTGGATGGAATCTGACAACGGAACACACTTCACCTCCCAAGTTGTTCAGAAGATATCGGATGCCCTGCAATTCCCCTGGAAGCTCCACACTCCATGGCGACCGCAGGCCAGTGGGGTAGTGGAACGCACAAATCAGATACTTAAGCGGCACCTCTCAAAGGTCTGCCAAGAGGCTTCCCTTAAGTGGCCTGATGCTCTACCCCTTGTTTTGCTCCACATTCGCGCTCTCCCTAAGGGCAGGTTAGGGCTCAGTCCCTTCGAGATTATGTTTGGAAGGGCATGGCCTATGAACGGTACACCGGTTCTGGCAGGGGAGTGGGAGGTAGGCTGTGGTTTCTTATCTCAGTACATGTGCTCTCTGTCTGCTGTTCTTTGTTCTCTCCACAGGTACACCAAAGATTTGCAGCCTCTCCCGCTGGATGCCCCGATCCACTCCTTGCAGCCAGGTGACTCCGTACTCGTTCGGACCTGGAAGGACGAGCCTCTCCAAGAGAAGTGGAAGGGACCCCACACCGTCCTGCTGGTCTCCCATACAGCAGCAAAGGTCGAAGGACACAAGAACTGGATTCATCACTCTCGCCTGAAAGCAGTGCCTGCTCCTGAACGGTGGACCGTCCAGCCTGCAGAGAAGACTGCCAGCGACGACCTGGGACTTAAGCTGTTATTCAAAAGACAATAAGGCCTGCTGGGAATGCCCTGTGATCTCTTTGGACAGTCACAGCGTACTCCCCGCGAGAACTCTGAGCGTTGGTTGTGTTTGTTTTCACAGGGCCGGCCTAACCTGGTGGCCTGGTCCCTTTTGCTTTTAGTTTGCCTGTTATTGGTAATTGTTATTTTGTGGGTATTTGGGGAATTGTAATTGTCAGGCCCTAGGGTCACCCTCCTCCTGATTGCTTGTTTTAAGATGCTCCTCCGTAAGCTTTGTGCCCCCCGTTCCCCAGAAGTCCCGGCATACCCTCTCATTGAGGACCCCAGCTTCATAGCACTCAATCATATCTTGTCCACAGAATATGAGAAAACTCAGCCAAAAGCTTGTTGAGTATTCTCAAAGGAGGGAGTTGTTGACGTCACCAGGCATCACCATCACGCCAGGTGACTCAGGAGGGTGGAAAATCACAAGTGTCAATGAAGCCTTCTTGCACTAGGCCTGAACCAAACTCCTTCCATGTTTAAACTCTAATAGACCTCAAAAGCCAGGTGCAAGTGAAATGTGTAAGCAACTTGATATCAGTAGTAATAATGAGGCCTGCATACCTCTGGCCGAAGGAAAGATAGTAAATCAAAGGAACGGGACAAGATAGTAGTTCAAGAAGTGTTACTAACGAGCTGAACTTATAGCTGCCAACATAAACTAACTGCTTAAATATAATTGCTATTTGCTTAGTAATTGTTACCAGGGATGGGAGGGGTAGAGAGAGAGGAATGGAGGGGAGGGAAGGGAGGGGTAGCGGGGGAAGGGGGGGGTGAGGCTTGACTGTAAAGGTATAAAGGAAAAAAAACTGTTTCTGTTACTGTGCTCGATTTGAGACGTGCCTGTCTCCTAGCACCGCTTTGAGATCTCAAATAAACTTTGTTTGCTTCTCCACCTGGTGTGTTTATTGGCACGAAGCACGCCGGGCCACGAACCGCTGTTGCTTTGCCTCGGGCACCTCTGTGCCAGCAACAGTTTTTGGCGCCCAACGTGGGGCTCGAGGCTGAAATTTAGCCTTGCCCGGATCCCTCCTGGAGGCCGACGGACTACGGCGACGACCGACGCCCAGAGCTCACCGGTGACTTCATCGGGGGCCTCAGCGGAGACGTGGTTTGGTCGACCCCGGAGGGCACAACGGTGCAACGCGCTCGAGTAGTGGAGAAGCAGCTGTGGCCGCGGGCGACGGTGGGGAACCGGTCCTGTGGATAGGGCGACGGTGCAGAACCGGACCCTTGGATAAGGTAGGAACAGTCCAGTGGGGACTTTATCTGTCTTGACCTGGGGACGCCCAGTGTCTACCTGTTTTGACTTGGGGACGCCCAGAGTCTCCCTAATATGGGGCAGGGACAGAGTACGGCAGGCAGGGCAAGGTGTACACCCTTGGAATGCATTCTGGTAAACTGGAAAGTGTTTGGATCGGATCCGTTGATTAAAAGTAAACTGAAAAGATTCTGTACAGTAGACTGGCCTCAATATCAGCTAGAGGACCAGGAAAGGTGGCCACCGGAGGGATCACTCAATTATAATACGATCCTTCAATTGCTTTTGTTTTGTCAGCGTACGGGTAAATGGAATGAACATATGTATGTACAGTTGTTTATGTTGTTAAGAGATAGGTCAGATCTTTTGCAAAGGTGTAATTTGACTCCGTCAGGTTCGGTAGTAACTACAGTTAGTCCCCAGAACCCTCCTCCGGTTGTGATGGCAGAGTCGGTGTCCCCTTCGGCTCCAACACCCCCACCATATAAAGACAGGGTCTCTCAGGTCCCAGAGATTGCCCCCTCGGTGGGATTCTATCCATTACTTACTGAGACTCGGATAGCCCGCCCTGGATCAGACAATCGCCCGGCCACTACTATGCAGGTTTACACCCATGTGCCTTTTAACCCTGTGGACCTGGCAGCTTTTAAGGCACAGGCAGGGGAATTCTCTACGAACCCAAGCAAGTTTATCTCAGCCTTTGAAGGGTGTCTGGCTAGCTGTAAACCTGACTGGGATGACTGTAATGTCCTTATGCGGACCCTGTTGTCTGAGGTGGAGCGTAATCAGGTTGTGTCTAAAGCAAGGGAGGAGGCACAGAAGAGACATGAACTGAATCCACATCACGTCCCTACTGCTGCAGTCCAGGTCCCCCTAGCAGATCCCGGGTGGAATCCTAATGACCCTGCGGGCCAAACGCGTCTCACTGTATACAAGGAGCTCCTATTACATGGTCTCCGACACTCAGCTGTCCGACATAACAATTGGGCTAAGCCTTATGAGCTAGCACAGGAGCCAAAAGAGAGTCCGGTTGCTTTTCTGCAGCGTATCCGGGATACCATCAGGCAAACTACTAATGCAAACCCTGATGAACCGGAAACTGAGGCAATCATAAAGGGTATCTTTACCAGCCGTGCAGCCCCTGATATTAAAAGGAAACTGCAGAAAAAGGAGGATTTGATGGGCATGACCATAGCACAGATTCTGGAAACTGCAAACAGGGCTTACAGCCTTAGGGAGGAAGAAAAGGAAAAGAGGCAAGCGAAAATGATGGTTGCAGCAGTACAGGCCGGTGGCAAGGGAAAATTCCAGGAAGGTGGAAGGGGCCGGGGAATGAGAGGACGTGGACGTGGGCGCCCTGGCTCACAGGAAAGGCGTCTGGGTCGCAACCAGTGTGCCAGATGCCGAAAGGAGGGACATTGGAAACATGAGTGCCCCGAGAGGGAAGGTACCCCTATGATGGCAGCGGAGGATCAAGAATAGGGGTGTCAGGGGAGACGGACTATCCTGCCCCCGGAACCCCGAGTAAAAATGCGGGTGGGAGATTCAGACATAGACTTTTTAATAGACTCTGGAGCTGCACGAACCGCTGTAAACCAACCCCTGCAGCTGCCTGTGGCAGATTCCCTCACTGTGGTGGGTGCCACAGGGAAAGGAACCAAGGCCTGGTCTACACTACGAGTTTAGGTCGACTTTAGCCGCGTTAAATCGACTTAAGCCTGGACACGTTTACACTACGAAGCCCTTTCTGTCGACTTAAAGGGCCCTTTAAACCGGTTTCCTAACACCACCTCGACAAGGGGATTAGCGATAAAATCGGCCTTAGGGGGTCGGAATTGGGTTAGTGTGGACGGAATTAGACATTACTGGCCTCCGGGAGCTATCCCACAGTGCTTCATTGTGACCGCTCTGGACAGCACTCTCATCTCAGATGCACTGGCCAGGTAGACAGGAAAAGCCCCGCGAACGTTTGAATTTCATTTCCTGTTTGCTCAGCGTGGAGAGCACAGGTGACCATGCAGAGCCCATCAGCACAGGTAACCATGATGGAGTCCCAGTCCCAGTCCCAGGATCGCAGAAGAGCTCCAGCCTGGACCGAACGGGAGGTACGGGATCTGATCGCCATCTGGGGAGATGAAGCAGTGCTCGCCGAACTCCGAAACAGTAAAAGAAACGGCAAAACATTAGAAAAGATCTCCAAGGCCATGAAGGACAGAGGCCATAACAGGGACGCGCGGCAGTGCCGCGTGAAAATTAAGGAGCTAAGGCAAGCCTACCACAAAGTCAGAGACGCAAACGGAAGGTCCGGGGCAGAGCCGCAAACATGCCGCTACTACGCGGAGCTGCATGCCATTCTAGGGCGTGCAGCCACCACTAGCCCAAGCGTGTTCTATGAGTCCCTCTCTGCAAACGGGGAAGCGGGTTCGGCGGACGAGGAAGATGAGGATGGAGAGAACATAGATAGCTCACAGCAGCAAGGAAGCGGAGAAACCAGTTACCCCAACAGCCAGGATATGTTTGTCACCCTGGACCTGGAAACAGTAACCCCCGAACTGACCCAAGACCCTGAGGGCACACAGGGGACCTCTGGTGAGTGTACATTTGCAAAAATTACACATGGTTTAAAAACAAGCGTGTTTAATGATTAATGATTAATTTGCCCTGGCAATCGCGGCCAGTACAGCTACTGGAAAAGTCTGTTAACGTGTATGGGGATGGAGCGGAAATCCTCCAGGGACATCTCCAGAAAGCTCTCCTTCATGTACTCCCAAAGCCTTTGCAAAAGGTTTCTGGGGAGGGCTGCCTTATCCCGTCCGCCATGGTAGGACACTTTACCACGCCAGGCCAGTAGCACGTAGTCTGGAATCATTGCATAACAAAGCATGGCAGCGTATGGTCCCGGTGTTTGCTGGCATGCAGACAACATCCATTCCTTATCACTCTTTGTTATCCTCAGGAGAGTGATATCATTCACGGTCACCTGGTTAAAATGGGGCAATTTTATTAAGGGGACATTCAGAGGTGCCCCTTCCTGGTCTGCTGAACAGAAATATTCCCCGCTGTTAACCACGCGGTGGGGGGGAGGGGTGAAGTGACCATCCCAGAGAATTGGGTGTGAGGGGGAGGGGAGTTAGTTGGGTTTGTGCTGCATGTTAAACCTGAAATCGCAGCCCCTCCTTTTACATTGCAAACCCATTTTAAATGGCACGGGTGCTTGGTATGGGAAATGAGGGCAGAACTGTTTGAAACCATCCCCACATGTTAAGAAGGTTAAAAAAGCCCAAAGACTATATGTCTTACCATGGCTGCCTGCAAGCTGAAATCTGTGTCCTGGCACTGCGTGAGTGATCTCTCACACCAAACCAGGAGACTCTCAATATAAGAGGAAAAATGCGACCTTGTAACGAAAGCACATGTGCTGTGTGATGTTGTGAACAGCAAAATCTAACGTGAAAGAGTCTACCCATTGTTCTCTAAAATGTATCTTTTTTAACAACCTCTCCCTTCTCCACCAGCTGCAAATCTTACTCCTTCGCAGAGGCTAGTGAATATTCGAAGAAGGAAGCGAAGGACGCGTGACGAAATGTTTACTGAACTTCAGACTGCCTCCCACGCTGACAGAGCACAGCTGAATGCGTGGAGGCAGTCAATGACTGATTTTAAAAAAGCCCAATATGAGCGAGAGGAGAGGTGGCGTGCTGAATCGCGGGCTGAAGAGGAGAAGTTGCGTGCTGAAACGCGGGCTGAAGAGGAGAGGTGGCGTCAACTTGTAATCAGAAAGCAAGAGTCGATGCTCCGGCTGCTGGAGCATCAAAGTGATATGCTCCTGCGTATGGTTGAGCTGCAGGAAAGGCAGCAGGAGCAGAGAACGCCGCTACAGCCCCTCTGTAACCAGCAGCCCTCCTCCCCAAGTCCCATTGCCTCCTCACCCAGACGCCCAAGAACACGGTGGGGGGGCCTTCGGCCACCCACTCACTCCACCCTAGATGATTTCCATAGCAATAAGTTTTAAAGTTTTAAATTGGAGTGTGTCCTTTTCCTTCCCTCCTCCCCCACCCATCCCGGGCTACCTTTCCAATTATCCCCCTAGTTGTGTGCTGAATTAATAAAGAATGCATGAATGTGAAGCAACAATGACTTTATTGCCTCTGCAAGTGGTGCTCGAAGGGGGGAGGGTAGTAGGGGAGGGTGGGGTGGTTGGTTTGCAGGGAAGTAGAGTTAACAGGGTGGTGGGGGAGGGGCAGAGGGTTCATCAAGGAGCAACAAACAGAAGTTTCACTCCGTAGCCTGGCCAGTCACAAAACTGGTTTTCAACGCTTCTCTGATGCGCACCGCGCCCTGCTGTGCTCCTCTAACCGCCCTGGTGTCTGGCTGCGCGTAATCAGCGGCCAGGCGATTTGCCTCAACCTCCCACCCCGCCATAAATGTCTCCCCCTTACTTTCACAGATATTGTGGAGCGCACAGCAAGCAGCAATAACAATGGGGAGATTCTTTTCGCTAAGGTCTGAGCGAGTCAGTAAGCTGCGCCAGCGCGCTTTTAAACGGCCAAATGCACATTCCACCACCATTTGGCACTTGCTCAGCCTGTAGTTGAACAGGTCCTGACTACTGTCCAGGCTGCCTGTGTACGGCTTCATGAGCCATGGCATTAAGGGGTAGGCTGGGTCCCCAAGGATCACGATAGGCATTTCAACATCCCCAATGGTTATTTTCTGGTCCGGGAAGAAAGTCCCTTCCTCCAGCTTTCGAAACAGAAGAGACTGCCTGAAGACGCGAGCATCATGTACCCTTCCCGGCCAGCCCACGTTGATGTCGGTGAAACGTCCCTTGTGATCCACCAGGGCTTGCAGCAGCATTGAAAAGTACCCCTTGCGGTTTATGTAGTCGGCGGCTTGGTGCGCCGGTGCCAAGATAGGGATATGGGTTCCGTCTATGGCCCCACCACAGTTTGGGAATCCCATTGCAGCAAAGCCATCCACTATGGTCTGCACGTTTCCCAGAGTCACTACCCTTGATATCACCAGGTCTCTCATTGCCCTGGCAACTTGGATCACAGCAGCCCCCACAGTAGATTTGCTCACTCCAAATTGATTCCCGACTGACCGGTAGCTGTCTGGCGTTGCAAGCTTCCACAGGGCTATCGCCACTCGCTTCTCCACTGTGAGGGCTGCTCTCATCCTGGTATTCTGGCGCTTCAGGGCAGGGGAAAGCAAGTCATAAAGTTCCATGAAAGTGCCCTTACGCATGCGAAAGTTTCGCAGCCACTGGGCATCGTCCCAGACCTGCAACACGATGCGGTCCCACCACTCTGTGCTTGTTTCCCGGGCCCAGAATCGGCGGTCCACGGCATGAACCTGCCCCAGTAACACCAAGATTTCCACATTGCTGGGGCCTGTGCCTTGTGAGAGGTCCATGTCAATTTCCTCATCACTATCGTCGCCGCGCTGCAATCGCCTCCTCCTCAGCTGGTCCTGGTTTGGCTTTGGCATGTCCAGGAGGCTCTGCATGTTTTCCAGGACAATGCGCGTGGTGTTCATAGTGCTCAGAATTGCCGCGGTGATCTGAGCGGGCTCCATGATCCCAGTGCTGGCTATGGCGTCTGGTCTGAAAAAAGGCGCGAAAGTAGTATCTGACGGACCAGGGGAAGAAGGGAGGGAGGGAGAGAGGGAGGGAGGGGCGAGTGACACCGCGTACAGGTACAGGGAATGAAAATCAAGAAAGGTGGCTTTGCATCAGGGAGAAACACAAACAACTGTCACACAGAATGCCCCCCCCCCCCCAAAGATTGAACTCAAAAGCCTGGGTTTAGCAGGAGGGAGGGGGGAAGCAAATGAATGGAGAATAAATCTATTTTTTACATCTTAAGACGACGGCGCAGCATGACTGATAGCCCTTGGCATTTTCTGGGTGCTTGGCAGCAAATACTGGGCGCTTGGCAGTAAGCCTTCAGGTCTA
>NW_020708177.1:0-5972 GCF_002925995.2 Terrapene triunguis
GTAAAAGGATTTGGAGTCTCTGTACACAGGAGAGCTGTTACCCCTTCCTTTATAGTTATGACACGCCCCCCAAATCACAGATAGTGTTGGACGTTCGGTTCCACACTGGCTGTGATTTCTTCCTGGAGTTCTAGGAGAAAACAGAGTTAATAAGACACATGTACCTTTAGACATACTACTGATTATATAAAAACTAACAATATGTTTCATTCCAAGAACAATTGTTAACCAGTTAACTCTGGGAAACTTTCCCGGGAGAGTGCATCAGCCACTTTGTTAGAAGCTCCCAAAATGTGTTGTATTTCAAAATCAAAATCTTGGAGAGCTAAACTCCACCGAAGAAGTTTTTTGTTATTTCCCTGGGCGGTATGAAGCCACTGTAGCGGAGCATGGTCTGTTTGGAGTTGGAAACGCCATCCCCAAACATATGGGCGGAGCTTTTCCAGCGCGTACACAATGGTGTAGCATTCCTTTTCGCTGATTGACCAGTGGCTTTCCCTCTCAGACAGTTTTTTGCTGAGAAACACGACAGGATGGAATTCTTGATCCGGTCCTTCCTGCATTAAAACTGCTCCCACGCCTCGCTCGGACGCATCTGTGGTTACTAGGAACGGTTTGTCAAAGTCTGGGGCCCTTAGCACAGGGTCAGACATGAGTGTTGCCTTAAGCTGGTTAAAGGCCTTTTGACACTCATCAGTCCACTGAACTGCATTTGGCTGTTTCTTTCTGGTTAGGTCTGTCAGCGGGGCGACGATTTGGCTGTAGTGTGGTACAAATCGCCTATAGTATCCGGCCAAGCCTAAGAAGGATTGGACCTGTTTCTTTGACCTTGGAACCGGCCACTTTTGGATAGCATCCACTTTGGCCTGTAGGGGATTTATAGTTCCTTGACCCACCTGGTGCCCCAGGTACGTCACTCTGTTTTGGCCTCTTTGACACTTTTTAGCCTTAACAGTTAGTCCTGCCTGTCGGATGCGCTCAAAGACTTTTTCCAGGTGCTCCAGGTGTTCTGTCCATGAATCAGAAAAAATGGCCACATCATCGAGGTAGGCAACTGCAGATTCTCCCAATCCCGCTAAGAGACCATCTACAAGTCTTTGGAAGGTGGCGGGTGCATTTCGCAACCCGAAAGGGAGTACATTGAATTCATACACCCCTGCCTGGGTGACGAAGGCTGACCTTTCCTTAGCGGGTTCATCTAGTGGTACTTGCCAGTACCCTTTTGTTAAGTCTAAAGTAGAGATGAATTGGGCATGTCCCAATTTTTCCAATAGCTCATCTGTGCGTGGCATTGGATAGTTGTCAGGACGAGTTACAGCATTTAGCTTACGGTAGTCCACGCAAAAGCGTATTTCCCCATCTGGTTTGGGAACTAGAACCACTGGAGATGCCCATGCACTGCTAGAGGGGCGGATTATACCCATCTGTAGCATGTCCTGGATCTCCCTTTGTATAGCCGCTTGGGCATGAGGTGACTCCCGGTAGGGTGGGGTTCTAATTGGGTGAGCATTACCTGTGTCAATGGAGTGGTATGCCCGTTCGGTCCGTCCTGGAGTGGCTGAGAAAATCGGTGCAAAGCTTGTGCACAGCTCCTTGATCTGCTGTCGCTGCAGACGTCCCAGGGTCGTGGAGAGGTTCACCTCTTCCGCACCACCATTCCTTTTTCCTTCATAGTAGACACCTGCAGGCCACTCCGCGTCATCAGTTTCCTGGGCTGTAAACTGGCAAACGTTTAATTCTCTGGAATAAAAGGGCTTAAGAGAATTAACATGGTATACCTTAGGCTTTATGTTGGAGGTGGGGGAGGCTATGAGATAGTTAACAGCTCCTAGGCGCTCCTGGACCGTGAATGGTCCTTCCCACGACGCTTCCATTTTATGGGTCTGGAGCGCCTTTAAGACCATGACTTGGTCTCCTACTTTGAAGGACCGTTCTCTGGAATGTTTATCATACCAGGCCTTTTGCTCTTCCTGAGCATCCTTTAGGTTTTCTTTAGCAAGGGCTAAAGAGTGTTGGAGGGTGTTTTGTAGGTTGCTTACAAAGTCTAGAATGTTAGTTCCTGGAGAAGGCGTAAACCCCTCCCATTGCTGCTTCACCAACTGTAATGGCCCCTTAACCTCGCGGCCATACACAAGTTCAAATGGTGAAAACCCTAAACTGGGATGTGGTACAGCCCTGTAGGCAAAAAGCAACTGCTGCAACACTAGGTCCCAATCATTGGAGTGTTCATTTATGAATTTACGTATCATGGCCCCCAAAGTTCCATTAAACCTCTCCACCAGACCATTGGTTTGATGGTGATGAGGGGTGGCAACCAAGTGATTCACCCCATGAGCTTCCCACAGGATTTTCATGTTCCCTGCCAGGAAATTAGTTCCCGAATCTGTAAGGATGTCGGAGGGCCAACCTACCCTGGCAAAAATGTCTGCTAATGCCTGGCACACACTTTTAGTCTTGGTGTTACTTAAGGGTACAGCTTCCGGCCATCGGGTAGCAAAATCCATGAAAGTCAGTACGTACTGCTTTCCTCTGGGTGTCTTCTTTGGGAAAGGACCCAGAATATCCACAGCTACTCGCTGAAATGGGACCTCAATTATGGGTAGTGGCTGGAGAGGGGCTTTAACCTGGTCTTGGGGCTTTCCCACTCGTTGGCACACCTCACAAGACCGGACATAATTAGCAACGTCCTTGCCCATTCCCTCCCAGTGGAAGGACTTCCCCAACCGGTCTTTGGTTCTGTTCACCCCAGAATGGCCACTGGGATGATCATGGGCTAAGCTCAAGAGCTTTACCCGATACTTAGTGGGAACTACCAACTGTCTTTGAGGATGCCAGTCTTCCTGGTGCCCACCAGAAAGAGTCTCCTTGTATAAAAGTCCTTTTTCTACAACAAACTGGGATCGGTTAGAAGAGCTGAGAGGCGGTGGGGTGCTCCGCGCCGCCGCCCAAGCTTTCTGAAGGCTGTCATCTGCTTCCTGCTCGGCCTGGAACTGTTCCCTTGATGCTGGAGACATCAGTTCCTCCTTGGACTGTGGACTGGGGCTTGGTTCCTCTGGAAGCGATGCAGGTGCTGGGGCTGTGTTTCCATTGACTGTGAACCGCTGTCCGCTGGTGCACTATGTGGTATCTCAGGCTCTGGCTGAGCCTCTTGGGTAGGGTTATCTGCTGCTTCCGCCAGTTCAGGCTCGCTGGTGCCCTCTGGCATTGGAGTTGTAGACGGGTTTGCAAGCGCTGGACTCAGTGCCGGCAATGGTTCTGGTGCTGGTTGCGTTGCCAGTTCCGGTTCTGGGACTGGCTTTGGCTGGGTCTCTGGGATTGGATCCACTACGGCTGTTGCAGTCGTTGGCAGGGGATCCGGTTCCACCACCTGTATTTGGGTCTCCGGTAACACAGGCGGGGCCCTGGTGGACGGCTCAGGAACAGGGATGGGGGTGAAAGCTTGCTTAGCCTGGCTGCGGGTGACTATTCCCACCCTCTTGGCTAGCTTCACATGGTGGGCCAAGTCTTCCCCCAGTAGCATGGGGATGGGATAATTGTCATAGACTGCAAAAGTCCACATTCCTGACCAGCCCTTGTACTGGACATGCAACTTGGCTGTAGGCAAGGTTACAGACTGTGACACGAAGGGTTGAATTGTCACTGTAGCCTCCGGGTTGATGAGTTTGGGGTCCACTAGGGATTGGTGGATAGTTGACACTTGTGCCCCAGTGTCCCTCCAAGCGATAACCTTCTTTCCGCCCACTCTCAAGGTTTCCCTTCGCTCCGAGGGTATGAGAGAGGCATCTGGGTCTGGGGATCGTTGGTGTGATTGGGGTGTAATGAACTGTAATCGGTTGGGGTTCTTGGGGCAGTGAGCCTTTATATGCCCCAGTTCATTACATTTAAAACATCGCCCTGCTAAGGTATCACCGGGGCGATGTTGGTTGATGGAGACTGGTGTGGTGGGGTGAGAAGGCGTCTGGGGTTTCCCTTGGGATGTGGGTGGGGCCTTGGGTTGTCCCCGGTGGTAAGGTTTTGTTTCGGCTTGCCCCTTCTGATATTCGCTCCAACTGCTACTAGCTTTTTTCTTTTCTGTCACCTCCACCCATTTGGCTCCAATCTCCCCCGCCTCCATTACAGTTTTGGGCTTTCCATCTAGGATGTACCTTTCTATTTCCTCAGGAACACCCTCTAAAAACTGCTCCATTTGCAATAGGAAGGGCAACTCTTCCGTAGATTTAACATTTGCTCCTGATATCCAGGCATCCCAATTTTTTCCAATGTGGTAGGCATGTCGGGTAAATGACGACACAGGTTTCCACCTTAGGGCTCTGAACCGCCGACGGGCATGCTCAGGTGTTAGCCCCATTCTGATTCTGGCCTTGTTTTTAAAAAGTTCATAACTGTTCATGTGTTCCTTAGGCATTTCAGCCGCCACCTCTGCTAAGGGTCCACTGAGCTGCGGCCTCAGCTCTACCATGTACTGGGTTGGAGTGATGCTGTATCCAAGACAGGCCCTTTCAAAATTTTCTAAGAAGGCCTCAGTATCATCGCCTGCCTTGTAGGTGGGGAATTTCCTGGGATGGGAAGTGGTACCTGGAGAGGAGTTGCTAGGATGGCTTGATGCATCCTGCCTAGTCCTTGCTGCTTCCAGTTCATGCTTCCTTTCTTTTTCTTTCGCCTCCTCTTTGGCTTTTTCCAGCTCCATCTCTTTTTCTTTCAGCTCCATCTCTCTCTTGTGGGCCTCCTGTTTGGCTTTTTCTTCTCTTTCATGGGCCTCCTGTTTGGCTTTTTCTTCTCTTTTATGGGCCTCCTCTTCAGCTTCTTTCTCGAGTTTTTTAATTTCAAGCAGTCTCTGATGTTTTTTCTCATTTTCTTCTGCTTCTAGTCTGGCCAGTTCTAGTTTGTTAGCTGCTTCACTGGTAGTCATTTTCCTACTTTCCTGTGCTGGGCCACACCCCTCTGCAGTTCACTGAAACTGGGATGCACTTAGCTCTGGCTCCTGCTGAGTGCTGCTGAGTTAACAGAGACTTTCTAACTAGCTACTTCCGAGGATGTAACAAGAAAAAAAAACAAAACAATTCAGCTTGTAAATTACCTTTACCAGTCAAAGTCTACTCACTTTGAACCCTTCTCTTAACAAAGGACCTTGTTAAAAAAACTTAACACCTCTGCCTTCGGGCAAGGAGAGATAAGATATGCATCTACCTTCAGCTCTGCTTTCCAAGCAGCTAGAAGGAAAAAAAAAATCTCTTACTGGCTTTTGGGTTTAAAACGATCCCACCGCTATGCCACCATGTCAAGGCTGTATCCCCACTTTGAACTTTAGGGTACAAATGTAGGGGCCTGCATGAAAACTTCTAAGCTTAACTACCAGCTTAGCTCTGGTCCGCTGCCACCATCCCAAGAATTCCCTCCCTGGGAAGCCTTGAGAAACCTTTCACCAATTCCCTGGTGAATACAGATCCAAACCCCCCTTGGATCTTAAAACAAGGAGAAATCAATCAGGTTCTTAAAAAAGAAGGCTTTTAATTAAAGAAAAAGGTAAAAATCATCTCTGTAAAATCAGTATGGGAAATAACTTTACAGGGTAATCAAACTTAAAGAGCTCAGAGGACCCCCCCTGTCTTAGGTTCAAAGTACAGCAAACAAAGATAAACACTCTGGCAAAAGGTACATTACAAGTTGAGAAAACAAAGTAAATTTAAGACGCCTTGCCTGGCTTTTTACTTACAAGTTTGAAATAGGAGAGACTTGTTTAGAAAGATGGGGAGAACCTGGATTGATGTCTGGTCCCTCTCAGTCCCCAGAGCGAACAATCCCTTAAACAAAGGGCACAAAACAAAAGCCTTTCCCCCCCCCCAAGATTTGAAAGTATCTTGTCCCCTTATTGGTCCTTTGGGTCAGGTGTCAGCCAGGTTACCCGAGCTTCTTAACCCTTTACAGGTAAAAGGATTTGGAGTCTCTGTACACAGGAGAGCTGTTACCCCTTC
>NW_020708178.1:0-2697 GCF_002925995.2 Terrapene triunguis
TGGGGCCTCGGAGAAGGGCCGGACAAGGGGGTAGTCTCAGGGAAGGGGCGGGGGGCGGGGCAAAGGTCTTCGGGTTTGCGTAATTAGACAGTTGGCAACCCTACCGGGCGAGCATGTGGAAGCCCTGGCCGTGCCGGAAGAGCACACCCTGCAGCACAGCCGGCAACTCACTAGGCACCAGCCAGCGCAGGTGCAGCACCGCCCAAATGTCATGTGGACCGCGGGCGCAGCTTGTGATTGGGGAAAAGGGAGTATGGTCAGGTCATCCATACGCTTTTGTGATTCCCAGCTGATGTAATGGCTCCTTTGGGTCATTGGCAGCTGGTTCAAGCTAAAGGAGACTGGCCCTGTGAAGAGCAGGGGAATATAACTATGGCTCAAAGCCACCTTTGCACACACCCTCCTGACTCGTGCTGAGCACTCCATGGCCAGAGTCTGGCCCAATATCCTTTTAATGCTTCTTGGACGTGTGAGAGACTCATTTTCACTGCAGCTCATTCTGCTTGTTTTAAGTGATTTATTAATTCTTGATATTTCTATCGCTGCCTTTTAGCCAAAGAGCCCTAATTGCTTTACCCAGTATTAACTAAGCTTTATCATGTTCCTTCCTCTGAGATAGATAAATATTATTAAATCCATATTATAGATGGGGAAACTAATACTCGGAGAGATTATGGTGAATATTTTAACATAGGTATCTAAACTTAGGTGTTTTAGACACCTAACCTCATATTTAGGCACCTAAATAAATGACTTGATTTTTGGTGTGGTGAGCACTCATTGCTCCTCTTGGCTTCACTGGGAACTGCAAATTATTATTGCATTACAGTAGCACCTAGAGGCCCCAACTGAGATTGGTGTCTCATTGTGCTCGGCACTGTACACACACAGAGTAAGAAACAATCCCTGCCCTGAAATACTATATTTACAATCTAAATAAACAGGCCAGACAAAGGAAGTATTATTATGCTCAGGTGGGGAACTGAGACAGATACATTAAGTGATTTACCCGAGATTACACAGGAAATGTGCCCTATTTCAGTACCTCAGCCCCAAAACCATCTTTCCGCTCTAGGACTCAGGACCTCCAAAAATCAGACCTCATATTTAGGTGTCTAAATATGGAGCTTCAGGCACCAAAGTTTGAAGATGTTGGTCTAAGTGACTTGTCCAAGATCACATCCAAAAAAATCCATAGCAGAATGAAGAACAGAACCCAGGAGCCCTGACCTCTATAGCCCTTAGCTAAGGTTTTTATTCCTGTGAATAGTTCTTATTCACGTGAGTAGTTCCATTGTCCTATATCAGTCACTACAGAAATGTTGGCATGACATGACAAAGGATGCGCCACATTAAAGGCTGGGTCCTCAGCAGATGTAAATCAGCCTAGTGCCACTGATTTCAATAGAGCTGTGCTGATAGACATTAGCTGAAGAACTGCCCATATGGGCCTGGTCTGGCATTCCTTAGTTACCCCCAAAACTGTGCCAGGAGTACAGGATTGGGTGTTAATTCTCTACCTACTATTATTTTAGTCAGGGGTGAAAGTAACTTAAGGGACTTACTAGTATGCAGAGCGGCCGGGGTCCTGAGCAAGTGAGGGCGGGGCCACAACAAGAAGGGGCGGGGCCTTGGGTGGAAGGGGTGGGCCAACGCGGCCAGCAGCAATTTAAAGGGCTCGGAGCTCCTGGCTGCCGCCGCTGCTAGCATTACCCCGGGGCTCCGGCAGTGATTTAAAGGGCCGGAGCCCCAAACCCTTTAACTCCCCGCCGGAGCCCCGGGGCTCCCGGACACCGCTGCTTCCCCGGGGCTCCGGCAGTGATTTAAAGGGCCAGAGCCCCAGGCCCTTTAAATCGCTGCCAGAGCCCCAGGGTTCCCAGCCGCTGCCTCTTCCCCGGGGCTCCGGCAGCGATTTAAAGGGCCTGGGGCTCCGGCTGCTGGCGCGGTAGTGGTAGCAGCAGCTGGGAGCCCCAGCCCTTTAAATCACTGCCAGAGGCCTGGGGCTCCTGGCTGCCGGCGGTACGGTCGGCTGTGTACCGGCTCTTACTGGTACGCCGTAACGGACTGTACCAGCTTATTTTCACCTCTGACTTTAATACTCAATGTTGTGTGCATAATCTTTATATCAGTCATGCTATGCTATGTATATATTTTATTTACAAAGCCTCAGAAACTGTTTTTAACAGTACCAGGTGCCACATTTCGTATGAAAATCCTTCACACACTGGTCCCAATTTTGAATATTAGCCCTTTTCAGGTCACTTGTGCTCTCCTTTCTACCGACATACTTTTTTCAGATATATGTTTTAATTAGAAAGATATGTATTATTATTTATTATCTTCAATACACAAAGTTATGCCAGGCACTTCTCTGTAGATGTAGAAAGCTGCAGTCTCTGCCCCAGCAATCTTGCACTCTGTAATTTAGATATGGAACAACAAATAGGGATGTGGAATAATCTCTTAAGAAAAGCTCTTCATGGTATTGATTTAAAAGCCTTTTTTTTTTCACTTTGACACAAAGTTTAGATCGTTGGTCCCATCTCAGTATTTACTACGTTTATTCGGTGGTATTTTATGTCGTTAAAGATTGTACAGTAAATATA
Source organism: Terrapene triunguis (assembly GCF_002925995.2). Lineage (NCBI taxonomy): Eukaryota > Metazoa > Chordata > Testudines > Emydidae > Terrapene > Terrapene triunguis. Next base: position 2,607 of record NW_020708178.1, read on the forward strand.
ATTCCCAGACAGAAATACATTGTTAAAATGGAGATAACTGTGCTTTTTACATCTAAAGTTCTATTTGAGTAGCTTCAAATATCTGAAAGGC
>NW_020708179.1:0-1643 GCF_002925995.2 Terrapene triunguis
ATACCCCAGTAAAAGAAAAAAGGTTCTCCCGATCCCAAAGGACCAAGCCCCCAACCCAGGTCAATATACAAGTCAGATCTAACCCACAAATCACGCTGTTGCCAATCCTTTAGAATCTAAAATCTAAAGTTTATTCATAAAAAGAAAGAAATATAGATGAGAGTTAAAATTGGTCAAAGTAATCAATTACATGCAGCAATGGCAAAGTTCTTGGTTCAGGCTTGTAGTAGTGATGGAATAAACTGAAGGTTCAAATCAAGTCTTTGGAGTACATCCACAGCTTGCATGGGTCATTCAGTCCATTGTTCAGAGCTTCAGTTTGTAGCAAAGTTCCTCCAGAGATAAGAAGCAGGATTGAAGACAAAATGGAGGGGTTTCCAGGGCCTTTTATATCCTTTGCCATGTGGAAGGGCCCCCTTGTTCTTACTATGGAAAATTGCAGCAGCAAGATGGAGTTTGGAGTCAAAAGGGGAAGTCACATGTCCATGCATGACTCAGTTTGCAGGTGGCAGCCACTGCTCACGTGCTACTTTGAACGTTCCCAGGACGCTCCTCAGATGTGGATTGGAGTCTCTCAAGGTCCATTGTTAGTTAAGTGTTTCTTGATTGGGCACTTACTCAGAATAATCCTTTCTCAAGAAGCTGACCAAATGCATCATTAATGCAACTTAGAATCAAACACATTGAGATACAAGTACATAGCCAATATTCATAATTTCAAATACAAAAATGATTCACATACAGACAGCATAATCATAACCTGCAAATTGCATCCTTTTTATAGACGCCTCACTTGACCCCCTTTGTACAAGATTTGGTGCAACTATAGGACCTTGGTTGCAACAATGATCTATACAGTCATAATTCATGTCAATAACGTCACAGGCACATCCATGCCATGTGCAGAGGGAGCCGGGTATTGGGCTCTCACTGGGCAGGGCCATGCCTTGTGCAGAGGGAGTCAGGCATTTTGCCCTTGTTGGGCAGGACTGTGCCGTGTGGAGAGGGAGCCGGGCACTGGGGCCTCACTGGGCAGGGACATGCCGTATGTAGAGGGAGCCGGACACTGGGGCCTTGCTGGGTAGAGCTGTGCTGTGTGCAGATGCAGTCGGGCACTGGGTCCTCACTGGGTAGGGCACTTTCCTGTGCAGATGGAGCTAGGCATTGCAGCCTCGCTGGGCAGAGATGTGCAGTGGGAAGAGAGCGGTGGATGCTGGTCCCTTGCTGGGCAGGGCTTTGCCATGTGTACAGGGAGCCAGGCACTGGGTCCTCACTGGGTACGGCTGTGCTGTATGCAGATGGAGGAAGGCATTCGGCCCTCACTGGGCAGGGCCATGCCGTGTGTAACGATGCTGCCTTTGGTGGGACACTTCTGAGAGTGTCATTTCAGGACAAATTGCTTAGAGCAGGGCAGTTACAGCCCAAAGCTGGAGTTCCTTTCTTATTAAGGTCAACCAAACCAGCCAAACAGAGAGGACTTTGGTTTTACCCCACTGGCTAACCATAAGTCACACAAGCAATTCCCTTAGATGCTCCAATTTCCCAGTATCACCACCAGTGCCACTCGTTATTGGGGAGGAATGGTTATGAAAACCAATACCCCAGTAAAAGAAAAAAGGTTCTCCCGATCCCAAAGGACCAAG